>NW_006443570.1:3675164-3688304 GCF_000325575.1 Pteropus alecto | reverse complement strand
GGTTTCGGTAACTAAGCTGTGCCACCTAAGGGAGTCCTCTCTGTGGGGCAGTGCCCACTCTCTCTAGCTAGATCAGAACCCCTACATGGTGGGTGGGGGTGCCCCATATTTAATCTTCTAGCTCTGACCCAAGCTTCTCGCTGTTGTAGCCAGATGCCAAACCAGCCTGACAGACATTTCCCTCAACCAGGATCCCTAACAAGGACATACCTACTCCATGTGAAAGTCTTGGGTGTTTATGCTCAGCCTTTACCACAAAGGCCCAACGCCCAGGTACTGATCTATAGCATACGGGGAATTGCTTTACATGATTTACGCTTTTACATAGGACAATACATATGGCCCCATACTAGGTATCACCTCATCAGCCCCATAGGTATCACCAAGACTAGGAAGCTAATCACTAAATATAATAAGAATGAAAATAGAGTAAATTCTACTTTTGTTTAAACATATATATTTCTATGTATGCATATAGCAGGAAAAAAATCTTAAAATTTTAAAAATATTAAAAGCCATTATGGTGGCTGGATTTGGCTTGACTTCAAAGAATTTTCTCCTTGTTTTTCTTATTTTGTCATTTTCCCACAATGAATACACTCTATTGTACTTTTTAAAAAAATAATGTTGAGGAAGCAATGAAGGGAATCTCTAAACTTAAGTTTCATCTAAGAGAAATATAAAATAGGTAAAATGGAAATCATGAGAATTTGGGGTGGGGGGGCAATCTAAGCCATCTTATAATTCATGAATCGTTAAGGAAAAGGGCACTGGGCAGAGTCAGACTTGTACCCAGAGCTTTGGAGAGCAGATTTCAAGGTGTACGGAAACAAGAAGGGTATGGCTTCAGAGACTTGAAAAGGCAGAATGGCTCAGGCGTTGAGCCCCTGTTGGGTATCTGTCAAGAGGAGGCTAGAGGTCGGGGAGAAAGTGGAACCATTCCATTTTGGGGTGGGTCCCAGGACCAGGGCCTCTGGCTTCTCTCTTTGGGAGAAAAATTCTTAAATGGGAAAAGGTAAAGGAAAGGTGAAGGGGGGACTGAACCCAGGATAGACGATGGACACCAATGCCTTAAAATGGTTTCCAGGCCCAAAGGCCAAACAAACTGCACTCCAGACTGGAAGAGACTTTGCAGCAAACCTGCAAGCTCTGTGAGGAGCCAGAGGCAGCTCTAGGCAAAATCCAGAGTATAGGTAGATCCTGAAATATTACAGACACTGATCCCTGGCAAACTCCTAGGACAAATGATTGAACAGTACTACGATTACTGAGGAAGTAAGGAAGAAGTGATCATAAGGAACAGGCAAAGGGTTGCAAAAAACATGTCATGCTGAACAAATCTGTTTTATGGGGTATGAGTTGGATACGTGAGGAGAACGATACACACTGTGCATTTTCTTTTAACAAGACATTGGACATTTTCATAATACTCTTCTGACCAAGAAGGAAAAACACTGCAGGCAGGATGATAGTCTAGTTTGGGGGCTAAGATGAACGTGCCTCCACGCTGTCCTGAGACCATTGCCGCTCCAAGGTCAACCAGGTGTCTCAAACTAGGGATAGGTTCCAGGACCACAGTCTGCAGGCTTCTCCTTGGAGCCTCAAGCTTTCTTTACCAGAATGTTTTATTCCTGTGTTTTCCCTGTGAAGATCATCTTTTAAAAATGAACAAATACTATAGATCAGTGAGTGACTGCTGCTTAGCCATTTTCCCATTTGCCCCGAGTATACTTGCCAGCAGCTCTTGCAGCTGCAGCATTTACCCTGAGATAACTCAAGGATTACAGTCCTAACCTTACTCTCAAAGTTTGCCATGAAATACCTTGCTTTTGTTATTATTATTTTCATATTGCTCTAGCATATGAAAGACTATATATAGCATATAGTCTTTGGAAAGACATCATTCTATTTATAGCATTCTGTTTTTAGTAGTGGTATTTCCATTTACAAAATACAGTAATTCTCAATTGCTGAAAATGTCAAATCCTAGAAAACGTAGCACTCCTACATGTCATGTTAAATGAACGCTGGCCGCGAGCTGCACTTTTTTTCTAAACAGGAAAAGGGCTAACCGAGATTTGTACATTTCAGGGCCTATGTGTGTGCGTGTTTACAACTATATTGGTGCCAAGTGGCACCACTCTAACTGTGTAGGCTAATTAAGACAACTTAATTCTGTGCATTTAACTCATGATGCATTTGTGCAAAAGTTAAGGGATGCTGGCTCTCCAGAAGCATGGGATGACTGTGTCACTAGGCAGTAGACACTGCACAGTGGGCCTGAGGAACTCAAGAAGCCCAAAGTGTCAAGTCTGTGCCATGTTCATGCTGACAGCAGCAATTCAGGTTCAATCAAATGTCATCCTCCCAGAATTATGTTGTCGATTTACTGGCTTTTTTGTAGGTATTAATTTTATAGGAACTAGATCAATGAGGTGATACACTAATACATGTATGTAATTAAGTTACAGCATTACAATGAAAACAATCCAGATTGACTCAAAAATATTTTTTCTTTACAGCAGTGAGGTTCAAACTATTTAGATGATGAACCACAATTATAAAAACAATTTACATCAAAACCCAGTGTGCACGCACATCCACACATCCACCCACAACTTCCCTTGCCTGTCCTGTGCTCATGCAATAAGAGTTACCGGAGACAAAATATGCCCTTACTACATGTGATAGACTTTGATATTTTTCTACTCTACTTCATATTTTAAAATACTGGTTGTGACTCACTAAATCGAGTTTGTGCCCTAGAGGCTGGTAAATGCACTTCAGAGTAGCCTATCCACCTCCCAAGTTTGGACAACTATGCAAAAACCTAGAAGGCAAATTCAACCTGCAAATGTCTGAAAAGGACTGTAAGCATAATGGGTGTTAGGATTAAAGTTCAAAGAGATCATAAAAAACTGGTATGTACAGGAGGCTTCAGACCTGAGAATTCGGACAATGCCGGCCGCCAGTGGGAAGTCTGGGGCATTCTTCTCAGTCCCACTGCACCATTTGTAAAACAGAGGTAATGTCATCCTCATGAGATTCCAAGGGGTGTCAGTAATTAATGTGAAAAGCCTTGAGCACATAGTGGGTGATCAGTGGTGGTTTAAAATTTAAAGTTGTGTAAATCCTGCACTTAGGTTAAAAAGCAAAAATCACATGCATATATAGGACAGGAAGACAGAGAGCTTAATAGTGAGTCTTATGTGAAAAAGCCCCAGTGGTTTTTGACTCAAAGCTAAATGGGAACCAAAAGAATCTAGATGAGGTTGCCAAAAAAGCTACTGGATTGCATTTCCAAAAGTTCAATCACAGAAGAAAAATGATAGTCCTAGTGTGTTCTGCCCACTTGGACCACATCTGGAGTGTCAGGTTTCATTCTGAGGGACATTCTGAAAGGGGAATTTGCAATGTGAGCTGGTTCGGAGGAGAGCATCAATGGTTGTGATCAGGATGCCAGAGCAGCAATATCCACCAGAGTTTTTATTCCATCTGTGGGTTCAAAGGGCGGGTACCAAGACTTCAGGGTGGAAATTTCGAGACGGCAGATTTGAGATTAATAGAAGGGAAAACTTTCAAAAGATGGAATCGGTTGCTTTTTGAGGTAATGTTCTCCCTTCTCTAGAACCATTTAGCCAGAGGCAAGATGTATCTGAGATGGGATGTCTAGATGGGGTAGGAAGTTGGACTGAAAAATCTTACCTTTAGGATTTTTATAATTCTCAAACCGCATTGCTGATAAAAACAGAAGATGACTTAGTTGCTGGCGGGGCTGGGAACGGAAGGCAGAGGCTCTCTCAGAAGGCTCCCTGGGCTCAGGTTCACTTAGCTAAAATTGGTGGGTGACTCCCTAAGACATCCTCTGTTGCAAAACAGAAGGACACCGGAACAGGACAGAGTACAAGCAAAATGAAAACTGGCCTAGTGCTTCTAACTCATCTCCCTTTCCCATCTTCCTCTCTCCCTCTGCAGTCATTATTACTCTGGACCCAAACTGTTTGGAGATCCGGCTGGGGCCTGAGTGAGTCTTCAGTTAGGAAGCTGCATCAGAATCTACTGAAGTAAGTTGCAGACTGCTGGCGCTGGACCTCGCACTATTTCAATTTGGTTTCATTTTCCTCCCTAGCTAGCTCTTGAAATACTCCCTAGACTGCAAACCAATGTAAGTAGCTCTCCTAGTATCATTCAGAGCTTTGTGGCCCTTACAGACCTGGGCAAACAGAGACCAATCACCCTACCATGGCAGAATTACATCCTGAGATTAAGCATGAAAAGGAAAAGAGAAGCATTTCCAGTTGGTATTTGGAAATGAGAGTGGTTAAGAAGTAGCATAGATATGTAACTGCAAGACTATGATCAAAGTACTTTAAAACTCATTAATTTGGGACTTTATATTTAAAATGTGTAATTTGGACATAAATTGTGCTTAACTTTTCCTTCATACTATTCAAAGTGAGGCTAAATAGTGTATGAAGAATGCAAAAGGACTCTTAGGCAGTTATGTAATTGTTTTTTTACCACTTCTACCATTTTAATCGTACCCATTTGCTTTCCACAGCAGTTTATATGCGGTCGCTGAAGCCTACATTTAGCGACACTGGCAAGTGGGATTACTGTATATTTCTGAAGGAAAAGGCTGCCTTTATTATTCAAACTCTTCATTAATTCAGGCTGGCTAAAACTTTCCCAACAGTACCATGGCTGATGCAGTTTTACAATGATTTACTATACAAGCAATGGTAGTTCTCTTAGGCTCCAAGGAAAACTTCCAAGGACATCAAAGCATCCAGTGCCTGATAGGCCCACACCTGACTTTCCTTTCCCTATACTGGAAGCCAATTTAATTTCAAGACCAGCAGAAGAGCATCCCCTGAGTACCCTAGCTCTTGATGCGCAGATCATTCATCTCCATCTCCATCCCCTCCAGTTACAGCCTTCTTTCTCACTTGCACACTAGCCGTGGCACTGGGACTTTCACCCCAACTCTCTGCTAACACTGCCCTTGCCCAGGTCACCAAGGACTTCCTCACTGCTAAGTCCAAAAGACCCACTTCAGTTCCTGACCTTTGACCATTCCCACCTCCTTGAAATCCCCATGGATGTTCTCCTACCTCTCTGACCACCTCTTCCCCCTTGTGGGCGCCTCTTCTTTTTGCCACCCCTTAAATACTGATGTTTCTCAACATCTGTTCTTCTCAGCTAATACCTGTTCCATGGGTGCCTGTGCCCATGGAACTCACATGGCTTTGGGTACCTTCCATAGGCTGATGACTCCCAGGTCTGTGTGTGGCCCAGGTCTCTCCTAAGTGCAGACCAGTACATCTAGCCCGCTGTGGGCCTTCCAGTTGGGCGGCCTACACAACTTCCAACACTGAGCTGAAACCTTTGCCCATTCTCTCCCCAGCTTTCTCATCCCCAGCCACCAGGGGCCCTCTTCCAGATTCTTAAAGAACCTTCATCTCTGCCGCTGCCCTTTCCTTGCTAAGAGCTCTTTCTTCTCTTTACTAGCTAACACTTACTCACTCACCCTCAGGACTCAGCCTGTTTTTTTTTTCCCCCCAGCAAAATTTGAGAGCCCACTTTGTAACAGGCATGTCATTTCCTCAGAGAAGCCTTCTAGGATCCCTGAGATGAGGTTAATTTCTCTGGTAACACTCACTACCCATTAAATAATCATGGGCTAAATGTCTCTCTATATACATATTCTTGGGAAGGCCCCCCAGGGAGACCAGGTCTTTCACTGCCGAACTGCTACACCAAGCCTGGTACAGAGCACAGCAGCCTTTCAGTGCCTGCAGGTTGAGTGAATGTCTTTAGTTAAACCAGCCTCTCTTCTGGCGTTTCACGAGACCTGAGCATCATCCTCATCTCCAATCAATCATCAAGTTCTCATGATTCTACCTAAATATAAACCTCTCTCCAGTCTGTCTACTCATTGCTCCTCAACATCATCACCATTATCCTATCATTAACTACCCTGAGTTCAGCCTGAAATACTGCCCAAAGCCTTCAAAAATGGCTTCAAGCTGACCTTGCCCCATCCCATCCAGCCTTCACAATCTGGTGAGAATCTTTTTATCATGCAAATCCTATCTAGCCACTATCCTGATTACACTCTTCAAGAGCTTCCAGTAGATCTTATGATAGGCTTGCAGAGGCATAAACAATCTGACCCCTCCCTCCCCCTTCCCCCTCTACCTCTCTTGCCCTCCAACTTTCCTGAGGCACACTTTAGTTTTTTCTATTTCTGGAACTACCACATGTGTTCTCTCACTTGGAGCCTAAGCATGCTCTCTTCCATTTGTCTATTTCCAGTCCTCCTTCAGAGCTCATTTATCATTCACTTACTCAGCGACACCTTCCTGAGCTCTTCCCTCCCACCCCCACAAGGTGTGGGGCAAGTGCCCCTGCTATAGGCCAGGTAGGGGCTGGGCCCCACAGCACCCTTCACAGCACTTTCGCCCACCATACGGGATGGAGTGTGTCTCTGCCCTAGGGGTTTTAACACGGGCTGACTCAGGGAACACCATATAACAGGAAGAGGCCACAGTGGGACCCCAAAGCCCTGGCCATCAGACTAGGGGTTGGTACCACTGGTTTTTCACTTGAGAACACTACTCTTGAGACAGGGAATAAGAGAGAAAAGAAACCTAAAGAAATACCACACATTAGAAGCTCTTTTCTTTCTGGGAAAGAAATTGGCTCAAACTTCATAGCCAGGCCTTGTGGGTACTCAGCTTTTTTTTTTTTTCCCCCCCTCATGAGTTCCTACCATCCTAGCTATGGCATTCTTGGCCTCCTGCTATGGTATTTCCTCTGGAGGAATTTCACTCTGCACAAACAGTCCTGCTGCCTATTTTGGTCAGCTCAGCTGGGCCTAAAGCCAACAAAACAGTTTCTAAGCCTAGTCTTTCCCAGTTGCCTAGCCTGGAAGTATTCAGAGCTGGTAAGGGAAAAGCAAGCCAGGCTGGTTTTAGACAACAAAGTTGGATCTCAAAGGGAGCTGATAAATGGGCTAAGGGAACTGGCTTGTGAATGACTCCAAATTGCACTGAGCATTTCTGAGAAGCAAATTTCCAGCAATCATAATAACTATATAAAACAAGCTCGAAAACAACAAAAGGAATTTCTTTGACTCTTATTAAATAAGAACAACTCTGGGTAGTGCCTTGCTAATGTCACAGACCAAAGGAAGAAGTAAAGAAGGGAGACCTTGGCTCTACTCACACCTAACTGAGCTGTCCATTCTTTCCTACTCCCAACTTTGACCGCAGCCTCAGCCCATGACCTTGATGTATGTCCACAATTTCATCAAGAAATTAAATTCCCTTCATTAGAGAAGATCCATTATTTCTTTTTTTTCAAGCAGAACTCATTGTAAGAGACACCTATATTTGCTGTCCCTAATTTCTCTCCTGCCAGTCTTTCTTGAACCTGCACTAACCAGGCTGCCCACTCCCCATCCACACCACAAAAACTGCTCATGTCACCGGTGACCTCTAATGGTTCATTCTTAGACCTCATCTTATGTGTTGATCTGGCAGTTGACCCCTCTTCCTCCTTGAAACACTTTCTTGACTTGGCTTCAGGACCCACTTGCCAAGTGGGCTTCCTACCTCTCGGGCTACTTCTAAGACTTCTTTGCTGGGCCCTCCCTCCTCTCAAATTCTAAATGGTTGGGCTGCTCCAGGGCTCAGCCTTGGAACCTGTTTTTCTTCTGTCTACACCTATTTCCTGGGTGACTTCCTGCAGTCTAGTCACTTTAAAAACCTATAACATATAGGTTCTATATAATGATAAGTTCAAGACTTGTATCTTCAGACTTGTATCTCCGACTGCCTACTGAAGTCTCCACTTGAATGTATTAATAAATATCTCAAATCTAACTAGCCTCAAACAGGGCTAATGATATCATTCCAATTCTGTGCCTCCTTCAAACTTCCCCACTGCAGTGAATGGAACTCCAGTCCTTCAATTGCTCAGCCCAAAACCTTGGGAGTCATCCTCAACCCTTTTTTTCCACACTCTGCATTTCAGTCAGCAAACACAGCTCTACCTTCAAAGTATATTTGGAATCTGATTGATTGCTTCCACCACTACCTTTTGTTATCACTCAGGTTGAGGTCCCCATCATCTCTGCCTTGATAACTGCAAAGGCCTCCTTCCTGGCTGGGCTTCTGACCTTGTTCCAGTCAGTCTATTCTCAACAAGCATCCAGTGAGATACATCAAACTTAAATCATGACATTATTTCTCTGCTCTCATTCAAAGTAAGAGCCCCGCAAAAGCATCTATCTCCCATTTA
Source organism: Pteropus alecto (assembly GCF_000325575.1). Taxonomy (NCBI): domain Eukaryota; kingdom Metazoa; phylum Chordata; class Mammalia; order Chiroptera; family Pteropodidae; genus Pteropus; species Pteropus alecto. The sequence goes on along the minus strand of NW_006443570.1, from coordinate 3,679,997 downwards.
AAGAGCCCAAGTCCCCACAGAGACACATAGGGCCCTATGTGACTTGTCTCCTGTGACCTCTTTGACCTGTCCCCTATCACTGTTTCAGCCATAAGGGTCTGCCTCTCTGTTGTTCCTGAACTTGCCAGGTATGGTCCCTTCTCAGGGCCTTTGCACTTGAGGTTCTCTCTGCTTGAGTGCTCACCCTCTCTCTGTCTCTCATGTCAGATTGAGCATGGCTCAATCTCTCCCCTTCTTCATGATTTTACTCAAATGTTCCTTTCTCATGGAGACCTTCCCTAACTGCCCTATATAAACTGCACCTTCACATTCTTCCTATCCTTTGTTCTATTTTTCTCCTTAGCACTTTATTGTCTAATATCTACTAGTTACGATTTATTGTCTCCTACTAAGATGGACTTCTGCCTTCCCCACTGATATACTTCTCTACTTGGCACAGAGTACATGCTCAATATATATTTGTTGAATGGATGAATGAATCCTGGATGTTGCAGAGTGGGAGAGCCTAAATGAAGTTTAAGAACCAAAGGAGAAAACCTACAGATTTGCATATCCTGGCACTCAGCTGGGATTTGCTCACTAGGTCAACTCAGCTAATCCAGTCCCAGATGGAACTCTCTCTCAAACCCACCAGTCATCTCACACAGGATGAACGCCTGTGCGTGGGCCAGTTCATCCTGCTCCTGGACAAATATCACAAAGCACACACATCACCACACACCAGGAAATACATTTCAATGCTTCTTTCAATTAACACATATTGGGGGGAAGTTCTTTTCTGAGTTAAGATAATCAGGATATCTGCTATATGAATACCTCTTATCCGTCTCCATCCTGAATTCCTCTCCCCAAAATGTAACTGTGTCATTAGCTAGTATGCATAATGCCTGGGTCACACACCATCATATTAGAAGGGAATCTGGAGAACTGAGTGGGGACATGGAACAGCTGGGGATAGTGAGAACTCTTCATTCTGACAGAAGCAGTCCGAGAAAATAGTGTAAGGAATACTGGGCCTCAGAATTATCTTGGAGAACAAGAGGATAAAGGAATCCAAATTATACCTCCCCCCCTCCACACCCCTAAAGAATATCATTATGTAAAAACACATGTTCTCTCTGCTTTGGCACATTTATTTCTGAGTCAATCCCTGGGTTATGATCGGCTTGAAATGAGTGATGACTTCATTTCCCCAGGGCAAGAGAGGGGTGGCTTACCAATTACTTTTCTGAAGGCTGGGAAATGTTTTGGTCTGTTTTTAGGCTAATCTGAGACTTCCAATTAGACACAGACCAAAAGCAGAAATCTTCTACTTACAATCACACGGCCCTGCCTGTTGTCTCTTATTCACTGTTCAGTCTATGAGGGGACACTTTGTGATTCCACCAAGTCCCATAGGAGAGGTAACAAATACCTCAAAGAGGAAGCTCTAGAAAGAGGACATTCGAGGGCCAGTGCCTACTGGTTCCTGAGCCATTTTCACCCCCTGGCTGAGATGAAAGAGGGCATCTAACAGTCTAGGGACAAACTTATCTTAGAGCCCTTAGCAATCTCAAGGGCCCTTTAAGCCCTTGTCAAAAACAATAGTCACCCAAGCTAAACCTCTTCATTGTGATGTACTCAGGCTTCTGGCTAGGTACAGCTCACAATTTTGATGTTGAAACAAATTGTAGCTAAGGAATGAGATGTCCAAAGGAAGGATTCAAACAGTTGGGTCTGTAAGCATGCTCCTCCCATGACACAAACAGCCTTGACATCTCCACGCTGCTCAGAGCAACACTACTCACCGGGGCAAACTGAGAAACATCTGGGCACTTAGCCCTTTCATACTCCCTTGCTCCTGAGCACAGCCCACCCAGATGAGAAGCACAGTAATCTCCTGTGCCAGTGGCTGCCTCGGAGCATCTGGAAAGAGCGCTTCCTAGACAGGAAGTGGAAGCTGCGGCTTTCTCCAGGCTATGAGCACTGACTTTGAGCTTGCTTCTGGGCTCTCTCTTCAGCAGTAGAAAAATCAGTTTTCCATTCTGGAATCCTGTCAACTGCAACAAATCCACCAGTACCACCTGGAAGCATCTTCTCAAGGGTACTCTCTAATCCTGTTCCTACTTAGGCTGACAATGCCCTTGAGTCAGTAATGTCTCATGTTTTCACTTTCTTTCTCCCCAGTTCCAATAGATAATTGACAGAAAAGTGAGACTCCCTACCCTGAGGTCTCCTAAGAGAATGCTGCCAGCCAGAAAAAGATATGCTGATGACTGAGGAAGAACTTCTTAGAGAGACTTTCAACTGCATTTCAGAAATATAAAAATCTAAATGCGGACTCTATGAAGGAAGAAATGAGGAGAAAGCTTTTTTCCTCCTTCCTTCAACATGTCTAGAAGTCACACAAGAGTTGTATGTGGATCTAAAACAAAAGCAAGCAAAAACCAAACAAGCAAAAATATCAACAAATGTATTCCATAATTCTGTCCATTTCTCAACCCAGCTTGTACTGGTGAACTTGCTGTGAAGAAGTTCAGAAATTAGTTAAACTATACTAAGGGACACTCCAGATGTATCACCCAATGAACTCATAAGAAAATACTGAAGCTTCTTCATACAGATTTTACTCCAAGTCTGCAGCCCACAAGACTTCAGATTGGACCACGTAATTACTTAAACACAGATGTGTTCATACCACTACATCTCTATAAACTTTTTAATATTCTACCCACCCTTTAAAGCAACGTTTTCTCTGCACATCTTTCATTCTGTGGCCATTGCCCACCCCCTCCAAAACAATTCCTAAATTTTTCAGTCTCTGAAAGAGAGGCTTCTAATTTGTGTGTGTACAGAGAACAGAGGGAGTGAAGTCTTAGAAAAACATGCTACATTTCTGTCACAGAAATGAGGGCGAGTAAGGTCTAGAAGACTTCTGAACCCAAGTCAATAATGGGGTCTAGTAGTTGGGTGCAACAAGCTTACAATGTCTTCACAGGGTTCTAGGTGCTTAAAGTAAGCTTGAGAATTTTCACATACCTATGGCAAAGGCCTGTTCAGGCTACAAGGGACCCTGTAACTTCTCCAAAAAAAAAAAAAATGCTATTAATCAACAAAAGAACTCGAAGGTTCAAGGCCAAGATATCAAAATGAACTACCCTATCTGCTGTTATACCATGAGGGTCCTTACCCAGACATTTGCCAAAACCTTCTTACATCTTCTCCTCTCTTCTACAGGCCTCCAGAGGCCCAAACTTTAATAGAATCTGAGGGGTTGCGGGGAGCTGGCCAGTCTATATGCCATTGACAGTGATGCCAAACTCTTCCTCTTAGAACCAGTTCTCCCTGCTAGGCAGTCAGGTGACAATCCAATTATGAATTAACTCTACTTGGATCTCCATGGCAAAGACTGTCTTAACAGCCTAGCTCGGGGAGATCATAACTATGTCAGACTAGCTTTTTTTTTTCCTTGTTGTTGCTGCTCTTAAACAAAGAGGTTAAGCCTCTGTACAACCAAGTGTTAGAGCCAGAATTAGAAAACTTACCAATCGCCCTAGCCAAAGAAAATCCATTTCCAACAGGCATTAATGCCTATTAGAAGCCACTGAACACTGATATCATCAGCCCAATTCATAGGCTGTCTGACAGATTTGCCCCCTTCATCACACACAAGAGTTTAAAATAAAACAAGTACTTGCAGTTATATTCATTATTGCAGACAAAATATTTGTGTTAGTAATTAAAATTACTTCTATAATGTGGACTCCACTATCATTCCCTTCACAGCCTCTCTGTGAACTGGCCACACCCTAAACTTCCTAGCTCTAAAAATATTAACCAAAATACCAACTCAACACTGAGCCCTCTACTATGATACTTAATGCATTCTGAGGTACAGCATGAGAGTTTTAGACAGTGCATGCCAGTACCTTGAAACAGTCATCACCCTTCTATCTGCAATAAAATCGGTGTAATGGGGGACCACGGACCAATTCATTGCTTAAAGTAGATCTAGTGGCTCCTCCCTATCTCCAGGAACAACATATAAATGAGCAAGAAGTAACCTCAGAAGAAGAAACTAAGTTCCGGGAAATGTACACAGAGAAAAGCCAGACTGTGTTTCTCTGGATCAAGTTAATTAAGAAACACTGAAACAAAACAGTATATTGTAATCAAAACCAAGGAATGCAGTGAAGATAGGTTTCTCAATTGCCCAGAGAAGACACAGTTCCTTTTCAACTAAAATTAGAAAGCCACCAGGAACATAAGACAAAAAGCAGGAGTAAGAGGAGATCCTTAAGTCAGCAATGGGGATAGAGGTGGGGTGGAAGAAAATAAATATCCGTTTTGTTTTATTCTGTTCATCCCGAAGGTTTGTGCCTGGCCTTTGGGGTTCAGCAGGTAACAGGCTAGGAGCTCTGTCAACAAGTTCTTAACCGTCTCACAGTTCTGCTAAGAGCTGGAGGCTCAAGGATTCAAGTGAACACTAAAGGTTTTTGCCCACTTGCAGTCTAAGACGAGAGGTCATCAGCCTAGGGAGTGCCCTCGTGTCCTGATACCATCTCTCGACTGGGATACATTAGTAACCAGGTTGGTTTCTATGGGCCCAGCAATGCCCATGTATGTGGTTGGTGCTGTCTGAATTTCAAGCATTCCTCTGCCCCTCTCTGCACTCGGGAGAGCCCTGACTCGCTGGTGGGCACCTAGAGTTAGAGTAGAGAGTCCCCCCGAACACACAGTGAAAGCGCGAGGAGCGTTGGCCACCTCCTCGGAGCAGACCCAGGCACGACCCACTGGCCGGACAGCTCTGAGGCCGGTCGGCGACTCCGCGGAGGAGGTTGTGGCGGGGTGGGG
>NW_006443570.1:3641760-3675127 GCF_000325575.1 Pteropus alecto | reverse complement strand
CCCGCAAGCCCCGCCCTCCCGCCCAGCAGGCTCCAAGGGGGCGGGGAGTCGAACGCCCCCTTCCGGGTGCCTCCGCCCGGCTGGCCAGCCCCGCTCCTCCTCCGGGCGGGAATGCTCCCTCCCCCGCCCCTCCCGGAGCCGGGCCCCGGCGCCAGGCCCGGCCCCAGGGGGCAACCCCCCCCCCCGGTTCCCCCTCCCTGCGGCCTCTGCCCGTATTCCCAACCCTTGGGGGCCGGGAAGACCCCGCCGGCAGCGGCCAGGACCCACCGCTCATTACGACATCTTCCTCCCTGGCCTCCGCCGCCTCCGCCGCCACCGAGAGCCTGACACCGCCCGCCTAGCACCCGCCAATCCCGGAGCCCGCCACCGCCCGAGCGACGGCAGCGTTCACCAATAGGAGTTCTGTACATTGAGGACCGACAGCACTACTAACCAATCAAAGAGAGGTATCTAGAGCGACGTTGGTTTGGCCAATAGACCTGTGAGATGTCACTGATGGACGGTAGAAGATACCAACCGGAAACCTACTGAAGAGTGAACGACATGTTCGCTAGCCAACTGGCGGGAGGCAAAGTCCCGCCCACAAGGTGGTTGATGGACAGCAACAGGAAGCTAGATGGGGAGGAGCTTAGCTGAGCACTGGTTTTTGTATTGGTCGTGGTTGACCTTCCACCCACCTCTAACCCAGAGGATAAATGATAGATCTGCCCTAAAGCCAATCAGAAGTCCTCAGGGTGAGGCCGAGAAAAGCCCTGTAAATAGCTTGTTCATTACATCTCAATCAAGTATCGCCCTGATGTGCTTGGGGCTTCCTGCTCTTCCGCCACTCAACCACATGCCTGGTGAGTGGAAAGCCACCAGCCTTTTATTTAGTCCCTCGCCCTTCAACGCCTCAGGAGAGGGAAATGAGCCCCCAGGCGACTTTATACGACCAGGCATTGGCGTCTGACACAATAGCGGGAGTTGGGTCTCCGTGACTTCTGAGAGAGAGCATTATTTTCACCGTCTCAGTTCAAGCCCCTGTAATTGTCACTTGGTTATTGCAGTGACCCTCCCCCCGCCAACTGACGGCCACCAAATGTGAGCATCAGAATCACCTGAAGCTCTCTAAAAGTAGATCGCCCCTGCTGTTTCCCAATCTTATGCACGTCTGGGGGCACTCCTTGGAATATGCATTCTAACCAGCACACAAATATTCAATTGTATGCAAATGAATATTTGCATACAATTAGACAGAATTGGTGTCTATCCCACGTTCCTTTTTGAAAGAGGTGCTGTGAGTAAAGCACTTGGCGATGCTACCAGGATAGGTTTATCTTCCTCTCCTAGGTCTTTTTCCTGTAGACGTGTAACTTAGGAAGGCTACACGGCATGAGTGAGAAAGAGGCATGAGTGAGAAAGAATCGGTTCTGGCTTCAGACCAGCCTGGGTTCGAAACTAACACATCCCACTTGCAGACAGGCCGGGTACCGAAACTCTCTGAGCCTGTGTCCTCATCTGTAAAATGAGGCTAATCACACCTACACTTTAGAGCAGTGGCTTTCTTTCTTTTTTTTTAAACCTTAACTCACAGTAGGAAATATATTTGCATCCTGGCCCAGGACACTTATACTCCTATGAGAGTGTATAGGAAAGTTTTCAAAAACAATACTTACTTTTACTACCTGTGATGCGCTGATATTTCCCATCCTATCCTATCGCCTTTCTTTCTCTTTTTCTTCCTTCCTTTTTTTTCTTATTTTCTTTCTCTCTTTTTTTTTCTGTCCTTTATCGGCAGTTTGAAAAACACTGTCAAAGGGTTGGTGTGATAAAAATAATATAAAATAGCAAGCAGAAAACAAAAACAAAAGCAAAAATACTGAGCAGAATGCCTAATACACAGTAATTACTGAATAAATGTTAATAGTCTCTTCCAGTCTACCCCTCTCAGCTTCAGTCTTTGAAAAACAAGACTTTACAAAGATATCACTCCTCTGGTTAAGATCCTTCATTGGCTCCCTATACCTTTCTAGGTTAAAAGCCCAAACTCCTTTTTAGGCAAACAAGGTCCTTCACATTCTTTACTCGTATACATTTCATACTTTATCTCCTTCCCCCACCCCATTCCCTTCCTACAAATCCTCTCTTTTTGCCTCAAGGAAAGATTTCACAGTTCCTAAACACTTATGCTTCTCTACTATTTTCCTTCCTACCTAATCTTTCTTTTGCCAAACTCCTATGCATCCTTCAAGACTCCACAAAGTCTAAACACTGAACTCCCACTCAGTCATAGCTTTTTCCTTCTCTGGACTGTTCTTGACACATGCAAAGGGCTTCATTCACTCACACTGCATAAATATGAGTACATTACACACTTTTTTCCCTTCTGACTCCCTGCTAAACTGAGCTACAGTGGAAGGATTGAGGCCAGTACTTGGAGGAATGGCAGGAAATGTATGCTGAGTTAAAGAATGAATATTTGCATACAATTATATTTTCACGTGACTTGTTTATATAGACCATACGTTCTTTTCCCAGGCCATTTTTCAAGTTAAGATTGCTTCACAGTCAAGCTAAGGACTCCACCCAGGTTTGTGACTCAGGGATTTGAGGGGGGAGGTGGGGTTGAATATCCTGCTGGGCCACTGCCAAACCTCTTGTGGGAAGAAAGCTGGGGGCAGCTGTGCTTCTCCCACCCCAGAGGCCCCATCAGAAAGACAGCAGAAGTGAAGACAAAAAAAAAAAAAAAAGCATGCATGTGGGTGGGAAGACAGGGTACAAAAACTTAGAAGAATTTTGCAGCAGTTTTGAGTTACTTGAATAGTTCTTCCCTCTTGAAGGCCACTATTTTCTTGTTTTTTTCTTTATTTCTAGCCTATCTGGCTCTTCTCTTACCAGAGGAATGGCTAAGGAAGGGGACACTTTCTAAAAAGAGAACCCCCTTATACTTTTGTCAGGACTGTCAGAGTCTTTGAGCCTCATATACAACTCCCCAAAACCACCTCGCAACTTCCCTTCCTGCAGATTGCTTCTTTCAAGATGGCTCTGTTCTCAGCAAAGAGGAAGGAGGCCAGGCAGCCAGCCTCTAAATGCCTGCTTGCTCTCTGATTACACTCTAGACTCACCAGAGAGCTTTTAATCAATTCTGAAGTCTGAATCCCATCCCAGGCCAAGGAAATCAGAATTTCTGGGGGTGGGAACCAGGCGACAGTATTAAAAAGTTCCTCAAGTGATTCCAGAGAGCAGCCAAATATTGAGAACCATTCTTCAGTCCAAAGATATTTTCTCACTGGGGGTGCCCAAGTGAAAAAAATCCATGAACAGTCTGTTCCCTCCACCCCCAATCATTCTTGTCCCTCCCCTTTTTGAATTTCTCCCCTTCCCACCCTACCTGCCTCAGTCTGGTGGTTCCTGTTGTATCGCACCATCAATCAGGGAGATACCTCTTCCCTGGTGCATCTGGTTCTTGGGCAGGTTCTCTTTCAGTGATATTTTCCTTCTTGTTTCCAACTGCTTTCAGCCTCTTCCTGCTCTAAGTTATCACTTTCACCTCGTTTCTAACTTACAAAGCTTCCCGTTCTCCACCCCTAAAATCTCCTTTTTTGTCTTGTTCACCACTGCATCTTCCACTTCCAGCACATTGCTCAATATATAGTAGGAACACAGTAAATGTTTGTTGACTGACTTACTGACCGTATTCTTCTAACACTCCATGGGCTTATCCCCTTCTCTTCCAAGCCCAGCTTCCTCTACCTCCATTTCACTTCTCCTCAGTCTGCCTTTTTACTTCTTCCCTCTTCATTTTTCCAGGCTTTTCCTGCTTCCTGACATTCTCCTTGTCTTTCTCTTCTGCATGTAGCTGCCCCCATCTAACTCATTAGCACCAAAGAGAGCATCTATCCCCAAGGATGCTGAGGGCACCAGAGGGAGAGATGGATGGATGCAGAACCACAGTCTCTGCCCTTAAGAAACTCTAAATTGCTCTGGGGCCTCCTATAAAAGGAACCACATGTTCCCACTGGTGCTGGATGTCCAGAAACTAGAAGAATATCAATATCAATATCAATGTCCCAGCCCTCGACTCCCTGTTGCTCCTCACTCATAGCTACAACCCAAGCTTTATTCTTTACTTTTGAAGAGTTATGGCCAGCTCATCCTTCTAAAGACGCTATTCTGCCTTAAGGATATTCCCAGTAGCCTCTGCTTCTCTCCTTTCCCTCCTCTGGTTTTCTACGCCTCTTCTCTTTCCACCTACAGAGAAATCAAAGTTGCAGACATTTCAAACCATCCCAGGCACTCACAAGCCCAGAGAAAGATCTGATGGGGCAAACACCTAGTTTAAATAAATTATGGTTACTTTTCCCCTCCCAAGTCCTTCTATGATTTCAATTATCTAGGTTTTCTCAATCTTCTGTGAGCGTGAAAAATTGACAGAGGCTATAATATGCATCTCCCTATTATACTTCAGCAGTTACCCCACTCCGCACCCCAGGTGCACACACACAGCTACCCCTCTTTCTCCACTGCCCAGGGATGCCCCTCCTAACCCACAATCTGACTCATCAACTCCCTCTGTCCCCTGGTTCCCCTGCCTAGACCGATGGCTGTCCACCAACTGCCATGGAATCTTCCAGCAAAGACATTCCACCCATCCTTCCCCACAGGGTTCTTCCTTCTTCTCTGGTTGTTTCTACCCCCAGTCCTCTTGGGATGAGGTCTGTGGAGCTAAAGAAGAAAGGGAAGCCCCAAACCCTAAGAGAGAAGGAGCCCTTTAGGGTGGAAGGCACTAGTGCCCTCTCAGCTTTTGTGTGTCACCACCAGGGGGCGCCCAAGGCATTTCCAAAAGCAGGCGCCTGGTTTTGTTGTGTTTTGTTTGGAAGTATAATTGAAATATAACATGATATTAGTTTCAAGTGTACCGCATAATAACTTGATATTTGTATATATTGTGAAATGATCATACAACAGGTCTAGTTACCCTCTGTCACCATACAAAATTATCTTTTTTTTTCTTGTGATGAGAACCTTCAAGATCCACTCTCCCACAACTCTCAAATAAGCAATACATAGAGTTTTTAACCTTACAGGAAGGAAAGGCAGGTGTGGAAATTCCATTTAATAAGCATGCACTGAGCGGCTACTGTTTGCCAGAAACAGAGTATGGTCTAGCCGCTACAAAGATTCCTTGTAAAGAGCCATTTGCCTCTTCAAGGAATCATTTCCTACGTAGCAGCTCATTTGACTGCCTCTGGTAGCAGCATCCTCTCTCCACTCAGCCCTCGGCACCCATCCTGGCCCTACAACCACAGCTCCATGTCTGCTCTGACAGCGGACTGGAAACATCCCGGGGGACAAAAGGGGGTTGGTTGTGACTTTCTTCTGGTGGACACTGTCTCCTTCTCTCTTCTGAGTCCCCAACTCCCTTCTGTCTAAGCCCCATCTCTGTTGCCGTGACTAGCTTCATGAGGGTTCCCAGACACCCTTAGTGTGGAGGGTATGGATTCAGTGAGGCCACTGGCTGGGATGCTGGGTTCAGGAGCCTAACTTCTTCACCTGGAAGTGCCGACCCAGCTGGCAGAGACTCGGGAAGTGGGTGACGTTGGAGATAACAATAACAATAATAATATTAATAATAACACTGGGGCCCACAAAAATGGCTGTTATACCCTCTAATGATCCCTTATATTTATAGATCTCCTTCCCTTCCTAGACACTTCAGAGCCATCGCCCAATTAACTCTCCCAGCTTCCCTAGGAGGGACAATTAACCCCATATTTTATGACCAGGGGAAACCATAGAAGGTGATGGAGTTGGCTAAGGTCACACGGTGTATTAGTGACAGTAGAATTTGTAGAGTAGATCTCTCTCCTTCCTTTTCTCTCTATCTAGACCCACCTAAGTGTGTGTGCCTGTGTACATACACGTACACACACACGCACACACATACACAGGCTCACTGTCCATCCTAAATCTGCATTGCCAAGGACCTCAACATCTGATAGAAGCTGGAACTGGGGTAAAAGATGGTTACCTGGGGTAACAAGGAGGGCCTCCCAGTTATCACTGAGGAGGCCTTCTCAGGGCCAGCCAAAGTTCTAGAAAAATCTTTGTCCGTTCTGTTGGACATACCTCTTGTCAGGCAGCATGCCAGGACCAAGCCTCTCCTGACTTCGGGACTCATGAAGAAAGAAATGTGTCTGGGGCCCCCACACAATGTGTCCCCCACTGATAGTGCCAGGCATATGTTCATCCTGAAAACCAGTGTGGATGAAGAACCCCGCTAACCTCTTCCAGCTACGGTATTGGGGATGCAACGTGATTCCTAGCAGGAGATGGGATGGGGTGGCCCTTGAGAGAAAGGAGAAGGCCTTGCCAGCAAGAATGGCAATTCTTTGGCCCACACAAGAGGACACTGAGGACAGGAGCAAGCGGAGGAGGGGAGAGATGATGCTGAGGCACATGACTCCATCTCAGCTTCCAGTCTTCACCGGGAAAGTACAACAGAAACCAGGAGACGCTTTTTTCTAGTCTGATCTCAGGCATGGAAAGGGGGAATGTGCTTTTGTTTACAGCAGGAGGGAGCAAGGTTATCTAATCTAAGAGCTTCCTGCTTATACAAGCAGGTAATGCCCTGGAGCAGGTGACAGCCAAGAGCAGTGAGGTAAAGGTAAGATGACATTTGGCTCATATGGACTATGGTCCCAATAGGCTTGGACACTGGGATTGGGAGAGTTATATGTGGAGAGAAGAGCAGTGGAAACCTACGTTATGGCAGCCTGGACTGGATTCTTCAAGTCTCTGATTCTTCTTTACTGGCCCCCACCTACCAGCTTCACTCCTGACTCTCCTTGTGCCTCTGACCCCCTGACCCTGAAGCCAGGGCCTGGGACAGTCCCTCCCCCAGCTCCTGGTTTCCCAGCTGAAACTCCCAGGCTCCACATTGCTGAGATTTTACTAGGGCTCCCAGCTGGGTCCCACTTTGATCTGGTTTCAAAAAATAAAAAGCAGTACTAGGAGAGTAATTTTCCCCGACCTGCTTGGGAGGAAAGCAGGCTGGAGGCAGGTCCTGACCAGCCCGGCCCACTCCTCCTTGAGCCTGTAGTCTGAAGCTGGTGGCAGGAAGCTTGGGGGCCAAGGGAGCAAGGCCATCTTTCCTCTCTGGCTTCCTCCCCTCACTGTTAGAGCACTGACCTCAAGGTAGTCTTGTATTCCTACCTACCAATCAGCAGGATATAGAATGAAAGGACAGTATGGCTGCTCCCCCAACCAACTTCCCCAGTACCAGCTCCTCACCCCAACCTCTTGCCTATTGGGCTGGATTAGAGCAGTGCCCTAGTTGGAAGGGCATTGCCTCTGTCCCCTCCCCACTGTGCCCCTGACCCATTCCTGGGGAGTGTTGATTGACCACTCAGGGTGGGGCCTGACAATGGGCAAGTGTGTGCCCACCTGCCTGGGCACCCGAGACATTACTCAGTTGGCTGTCTCAGTGCCAATTGTGGTCGCGGGAGGCTGGACTAAGGAGTGGAGAGGGGAAGGTCGGGCTGCAGAGAAGGTGGGTCAGCCTTTTATGGAGCTTCCTCCCCATTTCTCTCCCTACAGTGTGACAAGGCCCTGGCCCAGGATTTCCATCTTCCAGCAGCAGCCCCGCCCCAATCCCAGTTCAAAGGCTGTCTCCTCACCTGTCCCAGATGCTTACCTGGCCCTTTTAAGTGGTTAGCAGTGCACCTCTCCCCCACCCAGCCAAGGATCAGGGCTTCTCCATTCTGGTGCAGGGGTCGTGGGGGACCAGGGTTATGAGGTGCAGAGTCTAGAGTCTGGGAGGAGGCAGAAACATACCCTTAAACCAGCTGAGCTGCCCCCAGTGATGTCAAGCCCTATACACAGGGCCACTGGCCACTAGGTAATCCTTCATGGATGGGGAAGGAGCCAAGGATCCAGCCCAAGGGAACACTGGCAGCTGGATTGGTGGGCATGGACTGAGGGTACGGTGCCCGAGCTGGGCACTTTGGCCCGTGAGATTCCCAGCTCAGCCTTTCGGCTCATGGGCTGAAATGAGAGATGGCCGCCAAGCACAGAGGCTTTCTGTGTTTCTGCACCCTTATTGTGCCATCTTTGTCTCCCTTGAGGGAAGACTCCTACCCTATGTACACACTCCAAAAGTACGCCTTCAATATCGGGACTCTTCCAGAATTGGCCAGAGCCCACCCACACTCCTGTCCCCACTTCCAGGCCACTGTTGCCCTTTCTTTGTCTGGGAAAAGGGACCACGGGAGCATGAGCCCCACTGTCAACAGAGGGAGGTCTTTTCTGGAAGATATTCCCTTCCACTCCCCCCACCTTGCCCTAGGCACGTCTCCCTGACCTAAAGGCAGAGAGGAGAGTCTAGGGTGGGGGAGGAAGTTGGGAGTCACCTAGTCTCCAGGTGGGGCGGGGTCCCCACCATGATAAGCATCTTTCTGGCAGCTCCAACCTGTTCTCTTGGTGAGTAATTTTTTTCCTAGAGGAGAAAGGTAAAGGCCTTGGCGGGGAGTTATTTTGGCTCTGAAGTGTCCTTGCAGCTCCCCAGGCCCCTTCCAGGCCTTGTGCAAGAGCTGTAAATCTCTCACCACTCGCTGGCCTGGGGGGGGCCTGCTGCTTCAACTTTCATGTCGGGAGGTTTTATGCGTTTAGCTCCTCTGTAGGGCTCCACAGCTCCTGCCTAGGGCCTCTCCCCAGCCTGTAAAATTCCAGTCCCATAAATCTTGGCTGTCCCCCTAAGGGCCAAGCAGTGTTCCTCCCACTCCACCCCTCACCCATAAGCATCTCTTCCCCCAAGAGAGAGCAAACGGCAGAGCAGTGGCAGAGAACACAGGCGGAAGGATTTCTGAGGACAGCCGTGGGTGGGGGCTTTCTGGGGCCTCCCTCTCCCTTGCTTCTCTGGCATCAGCCGCTGCCTGGCCAGGTTTGGACCCTGTAACTGAAAGGTCTGCTGTGGCAGCTTCCAGGACTGGAGGGGCTTCTGGGGGGTCTCTGGTTGGGAGGCCCTTAGCCTCCACTGCCTGCCAGCATCCACCTGAGCCTCCTGAGACAGGTGGCTGTCTGTCTGCCAAGCCCCCAGGTGCAGTCAGAAGTGGCAGGCAGCCCAGTGACTATGCCGCTTCTCTGGATCAAAATGGGGAGCCTGAGGAATGGGAAAGGGGGTAATAGCAGCTGAAACCTGGATGGGTCATGGATGACTTTAAGAGTCCAGTGGATTCTGCAGTAAAACAGTTCTTAACTTCCCAGTCTGATGGGAGAGACTGGACACTCACTCAGGACTAGGCCAGAGGGAAGGGGTCAGGTCGCAGGCCCTGGGGTGAGTCTCAGGCCTGGGGCAGGAAGAGAGGGGTGGGCTTGTGCCTGGGAACATCTGGCTGGAGAAGGGAGCATAGGACAGTCTCAGGAAGGAGGACAAGGTGAGAGCTGCAGAAGGACAGGGCGTCTCTAGTGGAGGGAACGGTCTGTTCCCAGAGGAGAGGATGCAGCCTTGGGCGGGGGATGCCGGCAGGTTTGCCAGGAAAGTGAGGAGCCTGTGCTTGGTTCTGCCCTTCCCAGAATCAAAGGTAAAGCTGAAGGTGGGGAGAGGCAAGGTGGGCTGTAGGAGAGAGGGCTCCATGGTGGGGTAGAACGCAGCCTTGCAGGCAGAGAACTTCCCACTCCAGGGTCTCACTGACCCTCCCGGTCTTTCATTACCTGTACAGAGGACTTTGGGAAACCCACGCTCTCTGCCATGGAAGTCACCTCCCCCATCCCTCCCCCACCCCACCATGTCCAGATTTGGCCCAATTTGCATCCCATCTCCCCACTCTCACTGCCAGGCCAAGGCAGTGCTAGTGGCTACCATTTCTTGAGCATTTACTACATGCCAGGCACTGCTCTAAGCACTTCACATGCACTTAGCCCCACTTTACAGATGAGACAGTTGAGGCATAGCGAGCTTAAGTAATTTGCCCAGAATCACCAGCTGGATAATGGCACAGTCAGAATTCCAACCCAGGAAGTCTGGCTGCAGAGCCCAGGTTCTTCACCACTGCCCTCTTTCGCAGAAGGGGCGCTAGCTCTCACTGAGGCCAGGGCCAAGGGCATCCTCTGCACCAACTCCCAACTCCCACAGAGGCCAACAGGGGTGTCGTCCTCTTTCTTCGGGCTAGGAGCAGTGTGGCCGTACATTCTGGTCCTCTCTGGGGGACGTCTGCCTACCAGGGATTAGCCTCCCCGGATTACCCCCACCTCCAGTAACGTGGAGGACTAGCTGCGAACTCCCCTGGGTACCCAGCTTCCGCTAGCACCCAGCAACCGTGGGGAAGCTGGGTAATAACAAAAGTGAAACTGACTCAGCTAGTTTCCCGCCCCCACCAAGGGAAACAGGGAGCAGCCTCCGCTGGACAACAACTAATTAGACACTTTTTATTGCCCACACCATCATAATTCGCAGACCTTGGCCAGGTTGAGGAAGAGGAAATGGGACAGATTGGATTTCCAGGATGCCCTCAGAGTCCATCCCAGCTACCACTCCCCTCGCCCGCCCCCCCACCTGCTTCCAGACGGGATAGAGACATTTCCTCCAAGTGAGACCATAGCCCTGAGATCCATAGGTCTTTGCATCTCCCAAGCGTCCCTCAATCTCAGAAAGGGGTCTTCTCTAGTCCTATGCTCTAGCAACTCAGGGAAGAGGAGGAATCCCATCTCTGTTTGTCCCCAGGAGGGGCCAGCAGGGAGCTGGGGCAACGGCATGGCTGTGGAGGCCTTTGGCTGGTGCCGCCTTGGATGTTGGCTCACGGTTCAGGGAATTACTGATTTTTCAATACAATCTGACTTCTCTCTCAGACCAGAACCTCCCAGAGGACACTGGTCTTGTCTCCTCCATCAGACTGACTGATCCGGGAGAAGGTGTCTTCCCGAGAGAGGGTCGTGCCTCGTTTGTTCTCTGCCCCTTTCCTCAGTTTCCCAAAGCAGAGCTTTGTCCATAGCGGGGCACTCCTGTTGTCCATAGAACAGTAGTTCTGGCTTTGACCCAAAGAGGGCTGCATTCTGGTTAGGAAGTGTCACCGTCACCTTTCAGAACCTCTATTTCCTCGTCTGCAACATGGGGTAATAATAGGACCCACCTCAGGTATTGTCGTGAAGATTAAAGCCTGGCCCACCGTAAGAGCTCAGTAAATGAGAGCTCTTAGTAGCTTTTTGGGCGGCTGGCAACAGGGAGGAGACTTCTCGGACAGCAGCTTTCTGCCCATTAGAAACCAGGATGGGACTGCAGTAGTTCAGGCTTAGAGAGGTAGCCTTCAGAATGGGAGGCACAGAAGCCAGCTGGCCTGGTGGCTCTGTGTGGGTCTCTCGCTGAGACTCAGGTGGACAGGTCAAGTCCATTATCTCCAGGAGGGAGCAAGGAGAGCTGTGGTCAGCATGGGCAATCTCAGAGACCTGGAGCAGAGAGTACAGCAATGAAGATGGTTATCAAGTTAGGAGTCGACTGTCCCCACAGAGTGGAGAGTAGTAGGGACTGTGCCTCTCATTGCTTCAGGAGGCCAGGAAGGAATATAATGGCTTCTTTACCAGGGCGGCAGTGGTCTCAAATCCAATAGAGACGCTTAGAGGATGATGGAGGGTTGAATATGGGCAGGAAGGTGGACACAATGACCTCTCCCAGATCATGGATTCCGAATCTCCTGAAGGAGGAGGGCACACAGAAGGAGGTGGAAACTCACTGAAGGTGGAACGCATCCGCCTTCTCTGTCATGGTTAGAGACGTGCCCCTGAGTTCAGAGTGGTCACAGGCTGCTCCACGATTCCATACTGACTCTCCTGGGGACAAGGTGGGGGGTGACTCAGGGGGCAGCTGCTTTGAGGGGAGCCAGTTCTGCCCTCAGTAAGGACCCTGGGTGGGGCTGAACACATTGACACTTGGCATGGAGCCAGGGCCCTCAGGTGGGTGGGTGGGGCCGGCAAGTAGAAGGAGGGAACACCATGATTTTACAGAAGAGATGGGGCAGACCTCACCGCCTTCGGTGTTGGGCCTCCAAGAACGAAGCAAGCTGGCATGGGGAGGCGGGGAGGAAGGAGGGGCTGTGAAGCTCTCAGGAAAATCTCGAAGGACAATGCTCTCTCTTCTTCTTTCCTTCTTTTCAGTTTCAACTTAAAAGTCATCTGTACTGGGAAGCCTCTCCGTATGCTCCCTTCGCCCCCTGGCTTACCTTTGGATGTGTTTACATGAGTTGGGGAACGAATTTGCCTTCCCTACTCCTCCCTTCTTCTCTCCTATGCTGTTGAATCCCCCTGCCAGTGCTTAGGGTCCTGTGCTAGAGCTGGGAGCAGTTCTGGGGAACCCTTTAGGGAGCAGTTGGTCAGATAGGGGAGCCTCCCCAGTCTGATGGGGAAGAGAGAATGCACTCCTGAGTCATCCTCAGAACAAGGACAGAGAGCAAAGGAGTGGGATTCTTGAGGTGGTGCTAGGAGACCGGCTAGGGAGGGAGGCTGAGTGCAGTCGTTGGGGCGAAGCTTCCTAGAGAAGAACGTGAAATAGATTTAGCGGGAGAGGCCAGAGAATGTCATTTCTCCTTCAGCAACGTCTATCTATCCAAAGAAGAAACTGCCTGAGACTTCACAGTAAACCTGAGCCAGGATTCCAAATCCTTTTTCCCCAGGCTGAGGGGAGGGTGCTAGGATGAAGTGAAGAAGGAAGAGGAGGCATGGAGGGCTGGAAGACAGACAGGGAAGGAGTGCACGGGTGGGGGAGGGGAGGCTTGTCACGTTGGTGAAGTTCCTCCCTGGCCTAGGGATGACCCAAAGTCACTTAAATGAAAAAGAGAGAGAGGCCAGTTGAACAGGTCCCGGTGGTGGCCGCAGTGAGTCAGGGAGCCAGTCGTCTGATCCTATGAGCCAGATCTCCGAATCTCTGAGGCATTAAATGCTCCCTGTGTTTGGCCTCAAAGCCACCGCCAGGCAGGGGTCTGCCCCCTCCCTCTCATCCTCCTCTTCCTGCCCTTTTCCTGCTCTCCGACCTCCAATCCCAGGGCCTGAAGGACCCGTTCTTCTTGGAAGGCTGAGTTACTTCTCCTCTTACCCAAATTTGGGGTAGTCCCAGATAAAAATGGCAGGATGAAGGGGCTGCGCAGCTGGGTGCAGGGCAGGGGGCCAGAGAAATCCATGCCTTCCAGCTGATGGGAGGCCTGGCCACTGCTGGCCCCATCTCCAATAGCCACAGTGGGGTTTAACCCTTCGTAAGAGGTTGCCAGGAACAGGCATGGTTTAGTGTGGATGGTTGGGGAGAAGGCAAAGGTAGAAAGAAGGAATTAACATGGGTCCCCAAAGCCCTCTTTATGTAGGTGCTAATTGCTATGAGAGGGAATTCATCAGAAGGACGCACTGCAGGCGGACAGGATCCTTCAGCTCTGGGTCTGATCTCAAAGGGACATCAGGGAATCTCCATCAGCCCCTGCTCGGGACAGGCCTAAGCTGGGCCAGCCCAGGAGGTTTCCTCAGGCACTTCCCCAAGTCAAGACACTTAGACTGTCCGACTTCTCAATAGGAAGAATTTCGATGGCCGAGGAGCCTCTTGTCCCCAAGCACATTTATGGGGGTGAGTCTCCTTGGCAGAGCCAAAGGTTCCAGACGGTCCATTCAAAACAGGGTGGGACATAGGGGAGGGGCAAGGAGTGGGATGTGTGGTCCCAGTTTTATCTCTTGGGCCCCTGGACACTCTTCCCCTGCCCACAGGAGCTGGCACCACTGGCCAGCGCCTGACTGGCTGGGGGTGGCTCAGAGCTGGGCTGCGCCCCAGTCTCAGGAGGGAGGGAAGACAGTGGCAGTGTTGAGGGGGTGGGATGTCTCTTCCGCTCAGTAGATTAGTGACTCCGAGACAGGAGAGGGCCTGTCACCCGGCCCATAAATAAAGCAGCTGAGTCTCTCCCTCCATCTGTGTTTATCTGTCT
Source organism: Pteropus alecto (assembly GCF_000325575.1). Lineage (NCBI taxonomy): Eukaryota > Metazoa > Chordata > Mammalia > Chiroptera > Pteropodidae > Pteropus > Pteropus alecto. The sequence goes on along the minus strand of NW_006443570.1, from coordinate 3,661,202 downwards.
GGCCTTGAGTTTCCGGGAGGGGAGATGTCTCAGCACCCCCAGCATCAAACGCTGGGCGCGGGAGGGGAGGAGGGGCAGGCTCCCTCCTTTGGCCTCCTCCGCTCACAATCTCTGTTTCTGCTTCTTCAAATCCCTTCCTCTCAGCCCCTCTCTCTTTAGTCTGGTCACTGATTCCAGGTGTGGTCTGGGGTCTCTGCTAAACAGCTCTGCCATCTCTCCCTATTGGTGCTTGCTCACGCTTTGTGGACTCCCTGAGTCTGCTAAACAGCTCTGCCATCTCTCCCTATTGGTGGACTCCCTGACACCCCAAAGGAGATGAAGGATAGGAATCAACAGGGCACTGGGAGGGCTGAGTGTCTGTGAGGAGCGAGGGGCAGCACCAGGAGAGGGAGGTGGGCCTACTCTGTAGTGATGGTGAGGGACCAGGAGAGGGACCATCAGGCCCTGGGAAGAAGACCCTGTTTCTCCCCTCCTACCCCAGCTGACTTCCTCACAGCACCTTCCTCCTCTCTCTGCCTCCCTGGGGCCTTGTAACTCTTGGCTGTTCTCAGAACACAGGACATGCCACCAGGGCTTTTTAAAGTGTGGTCCTCAGACTACCTGCCTCAACATCACTGGGAAATGATTGTCTAAATGATTGTCTAAACGCACATTCCTGGACCCCCAAAGATGTACTGAGTCAAGAGGGGTTAGGGACCTTTCATATTAATGAGCACCCCCAGGTGATGCTGGTGTGATTCAAGCTAGAGAAGCACCCCCTTGCGCTGTGTGCAGCCAGGCTCTCTTGTTCACCACCACATCCTGAGCGCCCAGCTCAGTGCCTGGGACATAGCAAGTGTTCAATAAACATCCGTCGATCGCAGGCATTTCTAGACAGGGAATGCCCCTCCTTTCACTCCAGGCCTTCTTCCTTGGCCTCTCCAACAACCCCAGTTGGTGGGGAGGGAGAGTCCTGAGTTCTTGCTTTTTGCTGAGGTGGCAATGCCAGAATACCTCAGCAAGACCCCCCAGTGTCATACGTCTTTAAACAACGCATCTACATATGTATGTGGCACTCACAGAAACTCTCTACCGGTAGGGATTTTAGGTGCCAGGGCAGGTTGGTGGGTGGCTGTCACCGGGGCAGGTGAGGCACCTCAGCTCTCCTCAGATTCCACGTGAAGACTCACCTCTGTCACCCACCTGCAGAGAACAGTGGTAGGGCACAGGGCTCCTGTGCCTAAGGCAAGGAGCAGCAGGAGCCAGTGAAAGGGGGAATCATAAAGAAGGAAAATTATCAAAACTGCATGGAAGAAGAGCCACAGCTGGATGAGAGCTAAGGAAGAGACAAGCACACCTGTTGCACAACTCAGGTCAGTGGCCCCTGGAATTTTCCAAAAGACCAGGTATCCCAGCCAGGAATGCATGAAATCAGTCACTCCTCTCCAAGCCTCCGTTTTCCTGAATGTCAAATTACCATCTCCGGAAAGAGAACCCCGGCTTTTGCAGATATGAAGTCCTCCACTTGCGCCAGGACCATTCAGTGTTGCTGCCTCTTCGCATCTGGTTTGCACTGCGTTTGCATTTATTCGCTGGGGGTGGACCAATAAATATGTAGTATGCAAATTAAAAGAAAAGTGGTGGGGTTCCAAGGTCAGGAGTTTCCGAGGTGAAGACAAAGAAGATGTGGAGGAGAGAGGCACGGGAAGGTGCCTGCAGCTATAGTGGGTCCCCCAGGCTTACTTTGACAGCCTTTTCTACTCTAGGGCAGTGGAGAGGACTGTCTAGAACTTTAGGAGCCCTGGCATTGCCAGCTCCAGGAAGCCTGGGAGGGGAGGGAGCAAAGGACCCGGGCGTTCTGGGGGTAGTGAAGGCAGTTCTGATGGTAGAGCGCAGCCAGACAGGGTCCCAGGCACTGGGGGCAGCAGGGAGCCTGGGAGCCAGATTGCAGAGAGCAGATGGTAAATACTTGCCCTGAGGCCCTAGACAGGGATGAGGGAGGCAGGAGGCTGGGGGAGGAGGAGGAAGAGCAAGAAGATGCCAGGCCAGAATTTCCTGAAGAAGGAAGAGGCAGAATCACTCCTGGGCAGGAGAGGGAGACAGCGAAAGCTGCCTCCTTGGCCATGCCTGGAGGTTGAAGGAGAAGCCGAGACAGTCTTCAACCCTAGAGAAAAGTCCTAATCTGATGGTGGTCCACGGTCCCACCCTGATGAGGGCTCTCTGTCCCAAGGATATAGCCCCAGTCCTTGGGAAGACTCTAGTCTGATGGAGGCAGCAGAGTCCTTGCCTCCAGCGCTAAGTGGAGGTGTGGGGGCCCAAAGGGATTATATACACATTCTCAAAATGACTTAGGAGTTCTTTCAGCAACATGTAAGCAAGCGGACACACTGAGCCTTTCACAGATAGAGGGGATCCCAACGTAAAGCAGTAATCAGGCCTGCAAGATCAGTCCAGGGAAGCTTCCTGAAGTGGATTTTGAGTGAGGTTTTGAAGATGGAGAAAGACAGGGGTGAGGGGTTCACCCATCGTTGGCCTGCAGCAGGGAGGGGTGAGAGCTGGTGAGGATGAAGAGGGGGATGGTTGGCTCAAAGGCCTCTGGGCAGCAACACTGGGTGGCCCTGGTACAAGAGGAGCCTTTTTTCCAGAGATGGTCATTTGACATTGAGGGAAACTGAGGCTTCGGAGAAGGGGTGACTTGATCAAGATGACACAGCACGTTAGGGGCAGAGCTGAGACCAGATTTTAGGGCTCCTAGTCCTGCACGCTTTCCCCTCCCCCAGCTAGCATGCTGACAGCCTAGGGCTGTTGTCAAAGACTCCAGGAGCTCTGCCATCCTCCAGGTGGGCTGTTAGAACAGGGGAAAGTACCTGAATCTCTTAAGGCCTCTTTTTCCCCATCTGTACTTTGGGCTCTTTCATCTAAGGAGGGGAAAGTCCTTTGTAGGCAGGTCCCAAATGAATCCGAGTTCATTTGCTAACAGTTTTTCTGTAGCAAACATGGGCGGATAGAACTGCAGAGAGAGGTCAGCAGAGGCTGGGGCACCTCCAGCTGATCTGACCGGCTCTACTTCCAAAAGGGCCAGATGTATTGATTTTTGAGGGGGGAAGGGGGAGTTTGACAAATCTGCATTTGATTTGTGTATCAGTTGTGTGAATGCCAGGCCTGGCCACGTGCTCTGGAATCTCCCTGGCTCCTGCTCTCTCCTCTGTGGTTTCCCCACCTGTCTGAGAGCCTCCTGGTTGCCAGTTGTGTGGCCACAGCTGGGGAAGGGGGGTTCAGATGTTGGCCACAGGCTTCCCCAGAACCAACAAAGCACTTTCCAGCCCAGCTCCAGGCCCTGATCGCCTCACTCCTGTGGAGTGCCCAGGAGGCCTCCCCAAGGTTTTGTGGGAGGCTCCGGACTGGCTGAGGGCCTCCCACGGCTCTGTCTTCCCAAACCTGGACTCCCTCTGAGGGGAACCCAGCAGGAGTCCCTCAGGCCCTCCCCTGCCCTTTGGGGCTGATGAGAGTGGTCCCAGCACCTCCACCCTCCTTGCCCTCAGCAGAGGCCGGGGCCTCAGCGGCAGTGGGCCGGCAAAGGGCTGTCCCCTCCCACTGGAGCCAAATAATTGCCTCCTGCTTTGTTGTGTGGTGTCTGGGGCCCGGGGCCTCTCATTTGTGGGGACGTGCTGTGGCGAGAGCCTCCCTGCGTAATTACCCTCCTCCCCATCGCTGCCGCCGCCACTGAGCCTCCTGCGTCCGCTGGGCCTTACTCACCCCGCCGGCCTGCAGCTCCCCCCCACGGCCCAGACACAGGGAACTCCCCTCCTCGTCCCCAACTGTCCTTTCCCAGCAAACAACCTCTCTGCCTCCCCCTACTCCCACGAGCTGGGTGAGGTGGAGCAGACCCGGCCAGGGTCTGTCTCTGGGACAGGGACCTGAAAGGCTATTTTTTTGTCTGAATACATCCCCCACCCCCACCCTCCTTCTCCGGGAACCGGACCCAAGATGGGACTCTGGGCACGCGCCTCGAATTGCGCAACATCTGGACAGGACTTATACCTGTCCAGACACGTTCCCAGTTAAGGCTGGAGCTACCTGCGACCCTGATACCCGAGGAAAAAAAACATTCCACTCGAGCTTCTTCTCTTTTTTTCCCCTCCTTTTCCCATTTCTCAATCACCAGTTCACATATTTGTCGTGAAGGAAGGAGAGAGAGAGAGAGATCCTGAGACACGCTGACGCGCCAAGGAAGAAACAGGAACTCCAGCAAAGAAACGGAAGGCTAGGTGTGCAGAGCCAGAGGCACGCAGAGACAGCGCGACAGAAATGGAGTTTTCCACTTCTCTTAAATAGGGACAAAAGAAGAAATGGAATGGACAAATATATAGAAAAGCAAGATCTTGGGTAATTCTTGGAGAATAGACCATTGAAGTTGAATGAAACCTGGACTTGGACACGGAGGAGGACAGTAAGAGGCATTGGGAAAAGCCAAGACTCTTAAGTTATGAAGAGACAGTCACATATCACAAAGGTTTGCACACAGTAGGTGCTTAATTGATCATAATTGATGGCAGATGACACCTCTCTTCTGGGACCAGAACAATTGAAAACTTAAATGGCAGCCATAGAAATGTCAGATATACTTTTAGAGGAGGGACTTTCCAAGCATAAGAACCATTCATTGTCCAACAAATATTGATAGAGTTCCTACTATGTGCCAGTCACTGTTCAGGGTGCTTCTGATATAATTAGTGAACAAAATTAAGATCCTTCAGAATACTTGAGAAGGTTATGGACTCTGCCTGCTGGAAGAAAGTTCAGAAAAGTACAAATTCCTCTTCTCAGTGTGTTTTAGGGATGCTACTTAGATAAGATGTGCTTAGAAGGTGCTGAGATTTGGCAGAAAACCAAGAAAGGTGAGCTCTTAGGCTCCAGGTTACAGAGACCATCAAACCAGTGGAGACTAGGTCACCAGTGGTATACCCACTAAGTTCAGAACAGGAAAGGTGGATCCCTCCTGAGGTCACACAGCACAGGCAGAGTTTCAGTATTTGGTATGATTGTGGGCTCAGGGGTACCGGCTAGGAGATCCAGACATTGAAGATCTCTTCCCAGCCAGATATAAGATGTCAGGAGCAAGCATCTTCATCGTGTTCATGCTTAGGTAGGAAGATTCTTACAGTGGAAACCCAGCGCGCTTAGGACCTTTGTAAGGTGATCTCATTTCTCCCTTGTCTCTAGTCAGGTCAGTCTTCAAAAAAATCTTCATTGCCCTCCTGGTTCTTCTCACTCTCTCCATACTTCTCACCACCTCAGCTATCAAGAAGTTGTCCCAAAGGTCCAGTTCAAAGCCCTCTCCCTCAGTGGCAGTGGAGGAAAGCAATGCTGCCTGCCCTTTGCCAGGATGGAGGAAGGACGAAGAAGCAAGGATGTTATTTGATGAGGTGGGGAACAAAGGCTCCTCCACAAACACCCTTCCACCTCTCCCCAGCTACCTCTTTTAGGCCCTGAAGCAGAGGAGGGAGATGAAAGGGACAGCTGACCAGGATGGGAGAAGAGGGGTGGGGCCTGACTGGGAATGGATTTCAGGAGCAGATAGAGGGGGTGGGGCAGAGGAGAGCAGGGATTCTGGCAATCTTATTGGTTCCCTTGGCATCAAAGCATCCATTGGCTTTCAGCGAAGTAAAACCTATCATTGTGTTTGCGTTGAGTATTGGAGTGGGGGTGGTAGCGGTGGGGAACGGGGTGCGGGCTTCTATAGCAATGTGTGGGTTCTGCACAGCTTCGTATCCCCGCTTCTTACACACAGTCAAGAAATTCTCTAGAATCTGGCTTCCCCAGGTTTTTATTCTGGAGTGAACCCTGTGACTTCCAGGAAAGAGACAGATGTGAGAGCCCTTTAAAGAAATCATAAAACAAAGCTTGGGTCTGAGAGGCAAAATATTTTAATGTAAATGATTATTAACTATGATATGCCCATAGAAAAGAGTCATAAGCATATGACATAAGTAAATCATAAGTAAAAGTGGAATGAGTTTTCACCAAGTGAACACACCTGGGTACCCAGCAGGTAGCACAGGAACAGAACACAACCCTACCCCAAAGCCCTCACCTCGCCGCCTCCTGGTTACCCAATCCCCTAAGAGTAACAAAATCCCTATTCTGACTTCAGAGTGTAGATGCTTTTTTGCCTGTTTTTGACCTTCTTCGTATAAAGGGAGTCATATCCTGCATATTCTTGTATCTAGCCTCTTCCACTCCACATGTTCATGAGATTTATCCCTTGCCTGAGTTTGAATCTATCTGTGAGGGGTGGGATGGGTTGAATCAGAGAGTATTCCCTTTGAGTCTCAAACTCAGGCTCCCTTAAAATCCCTTTCGGCCCCCCTCTCGGAGTTCGGTCTCCTCACCCCCACTTTGCTGGTTCTCCTAGACTCCCAGGTTCCGAGCAGGATGAACAGTCTGGAAGACTGTCCTGTCAGGGCTCCTATCCAAGCTGGCATCTGGAAACTGCTGGTCCCAGACCACACCCCTCCAGAGGGACTCTAGAGGAAGTCCCCGACCTAGGCGGGGTAAATTAGATGGCGCTTTGAGATCTCAGGATGAAAGGACTGCCTAGGGTCATTGTCCTTGGCCTCCTGTCCAGCTTGGCGGGGGAGGGGAGGGAGTACCCTGTCCCCTAAGGCTCGACAGATAAGCATCAGCTCATTGGGATTGGCATTGCCAGCCTCCAGAGGCTTCTCGTTTTGAGAAGCTCTTGCCCAAAGAGGAAGGGAGCCCAGCCCCAAGATATTGGGAAGTGAGGAGTCAAGGGCCCAGGCCCCTGGGTCTGCCCCCCACCTCCTGGGCAGCACCCAGACAGCTCGGCTCTGGTGCCGTGTGTGGTTTCGGGATAAGCCGCCGATGCCACCCAGAGCGCCCTGCTGACAGACAAGGATCTCGCCTGCTTTCAAAGACGCCCTTTCATCTGCCAGGGCTAATTACACCTGCAGAGTGGAGGAGAGGGCACTGGAGCCAGCCCCCTCCTTCTTCCCCCATCCCAGCTCCCAAGCCCCCTGCCTCAGGAACCCTTCTCCTCCCTCTCTTCTGCCTGTTTTAAAGCTCTGGCGGCAGCCAAAGCACCTGCCAATTATGGCTCCTCTAGTGACAAGTGGCCTTGTCTCCTGGGAAGGAGAGTGCGTGAGAGCAGAGGGCTGGAAGGTGGGCCTGTGTATGTACTTGAGGGTCAGGGGTTAAAGGGTCTGGGTAGCATTAGGAGGGTTGCCAGGAGGCACTTGGGAGTAGATGAGGGCCTCATGTATGTGAAAGTTCAAGTCTGTGGTCGAGGCAGTTTGATGAAGGCCATGAACGCTGGGGCTCTGATTTCAGGCAGCTCTGTGTTGGAATCTGTATTTCAATACTTTATTAGCTGCAAGATTTTTCTTCTCACTTATTTGAGCCTCAGTTTTCTCTCCTGTAAAATGGGGGCATTAGTACTTCTCTCATGGGGTGATTGTAAAGGATAAACGAGACAATGCATGTAAAATGCTTAGCCTTTAGCAGGGGTTTATTTGAGCATAGGAGAGGTGCCACTTTTTGTGAGAAGGCTCTTCGGGCCATCAACATTCTGTAGTCTCTGATGTTAATTCCTCTTTCAGCACTTAATGTACTGCTTTGCAACAGTCTGTTTCTTAGCCGGGATCTGCTATCACCTTGCAAACAAGTTTCTTGAGGCGCTATATTGTATCTGTTTTCAGCCTAGCTGCTCCGACCTTAGCAGGTGCTCACAACAAGGACTGCTGATGCGGGAGTGGAGCATGTGATGGAAGGACATGAATAAAGTGTTCCTCTGGAGTGTGAGGGTCTCTGAGTCAGCACAAGGATGTGTGTGACTGCTGTGCACCAGTGACACAGTGAGAGGGGGTATGCGTGTGGGTGAGCACGATCTGTGTGTGAGTGTGCACTAGTGGTCAGTGTAGGCGTATCAGGAGTGGGATGCCTGCAGAATCTGAGTTTAGGTCTGAATGAACCTCTCAGTGAGTGATGACCTATGAGGGTGTGTGGATGAAAGATGTGTGTGTGTGCGTGTGTGTGCGCGCGCGCACGTGCGCGCGCACGTGCGCATATGTGCGATGGCAGAGGATTTACGTGTGTGATTGCATGTGAAACTATGAGCAAAAGAAACTGTATCCATCTGTGTCTGGGGTGTGAGGGGTGTTGGGGGAACACATGCCAAGTGTAGGGGTCTGTTTAGGACTTCCAGTGGGGGTGAGCTCTTTAGCAAATAAGGTTTCCAATCAGGGGGCTTTTTCCTTCCCAGGCTCCTCACCTCAAGGCTTGGAGAGAAAAAGGGTAAGGGCCCACTCCTTCCCCAGACTGGGATAAGTGGGAGGCAGCCGCCACCCTAAGACCACAGTTCTCCACCCGCTCCTTGTCCAAGTAACAGGTGAAGTGCAGGAGATGGGTTTCCCTGGGAGGCCCAGGAAGCTGGGTGGGTCCAGGGGAGCTGGAGGTGGGAGGGTCAGGTCTCCCCAACTGGCTGTGTAGGTAAGTGGTGATTTGTCCTTGAAGGCATGATTCCACACTTCCTGTGTTGGCTCTGGGGGTCTGCACTCTACCCCTTCATGGTCCCGCCACCTCAAAGCAAGAAAGTTCTTTGTCGTGTCTAACCCAAAGCCAACTCAGGCCCTGCTCTCCCACTGTCAGAATCCTTACATAGACATGAACCATTGATCATGGGGACCCTGGATCCTCAAGTCAGGGGACACTGACATCGTGGTTTCCTCACTTTCCTTCTGAGCCTCATCATTTCTCTTCGTCTTCCCGCACCCCCTCCTCTGAACCTGTGCATCTCGGAAAAGGTAATTCTCCAAGCTCGTCCTCACAGCAGGCACTTCTGGAGTCTCACTGACTTCCCTCACGTTCTCAGGCCCTGTTTGGGGGCCGGGAGCAGGGGGACCCCACTGAGGTTGTGAAATGAGATTGGGTCTGATGGCCCAGCTGAGGTCACCAGCCACTGAAGTATGTCAGCAGTGGGTGTGTATATCCCAGCCAGCCACACAACCTCCCTTTCATCCTTTGTTCCTGCCAGCCCGGCCCGTTCCCACCACGGATTCTCGGATTCCCAGCGTGGCGTGTCCGATGAGCCAGAGTCTTCGCCCGGACACGATCTTCTCCTGGCCCTGCCCTCTGCTCACCTCCTCCTCCCCGACTCCCTCCCGGCCTCAGTGAAACCACTCTCAAGGGGGGGCAGTTGCTTTCAGTCTCCCTCCCGCCCCTCTCCTTGCCAGACTGCCACTGGCCACCAGTAGAATTGTGGTCGAACACAAAGAAGAACTTTTTGGGGTGTTATCGAGTGGGGAACTTGGGCAGGTGGTAGGCCCCACTTTCTCTGGGAGCAAAAGAGTGCTGGTCAGTGGGTTGGGAGGGAAAGGAACATGTGTGCCTGGGTGCAGAGAGGTGGGCAGGGTGACTTCTCTAGTCTCCTTTACGCCCTGGGATGTCATCCTCAACCCTTTGTTCCCCACAGATGTCTGGCTTCTCCGGTCTGGCAGCCATTTCCCCAAACATTTCTCCATTCATCCTGGCTTAGAAGTGGGTTTCTACATCACCGGAAGTGGCTGCTTGCCTAGGATCCTCCCAGCTGCCTGCTTGACCTTGTGTCCAGGCTCCCAGCCCCTGCTCAGCCATTGCAGTGCCTCCCTAACCTGGGCCCATCTTCCAAGAATTTCGTGGCTCGGATTTTCTATTCCAAACACCTCCTCACAGCTTCTTCCCCCTCGTTCTCCAGAAAGCCCTTACCTGGCCTTGCTTCTTCCATCCCACCCTGCCCTCTCTCTCCAGTCCTAATGTCCACCCCATTCTTTCAGCCAGAGTCTGCCAGTGAGTGTCTCTCCTGGTGCATGGGTTGGGTCTTGTTTAGGTTAGCCAGGATTTCCACGAGGATGGGGCCTGGATCTCCCCTCATCCCAATTAGAAACACCCCAGGGATAGGAACCTTAATATTTTCCCAATTCTCAGAAAGGTCCATGATAATAGAGCTTGAAGAAGTGAGGGAGGGGATGAGGGCAATTATCAGGGGAGATGCTGAGAAAGAACTTTCAAAAGTTGAAGCGGAAATAAGACCTGTGTCTCCCCTGAGCTCTGGCCCAAGGAGCAAGGCAGAGACGAGAAGGGAAGTGTTAACGAAAGTTTAGTGGGGAGTGGTGGGTGGGGAGTACCGATGACTCCTCAGGTGGGTCTGACTGGAGGTTCCCTGGAAGGGTTTACCAAAGCAAAGGCCAGGAGAGATGGCAGAGAGAGGTGACAGTCCTTCCAATTCGGGCAGATGTGGTAGAGGCCAGTTTTGGGGGCCAGTTGTTGAGGGCTGAGGGAACTCGCTTTATCTGGTTTCCTCCTTCTCAAGCCCCACATGGCTAGTTGTAGTATTCGGATGCCCTGGGCTCACTGCAACAATCCAGAGTCATAAAAAGTGCAAACAAAAGCCCCCAGGCTTCCTCCAGCCTTGGTCTGGAAGAGAACCCATTGGGTTCTAATCCTGGATCTGCCATTAATTAATTTGCTGAGTGATCTCTGGCCAGTTCCTCAACTTCTCTGGGCCTCCCTTTCCTGTCCCCGCCCCTCCACCCTCTGAACAGGTGCCTGAGGGAGGAGGTGGAGCCTCCTGCAGGCTGGCTCTGAAGCAGGAGGATGGATGAGATGACCTCCTCAGAGGCCCTTTCTGTGCTGGTGGTTAGGGCCAATGGTTTGGTCCTGGATCCTTTATCCGGTTAGTGGAGGAGACTGATGTAGAGCTATTTCATTCCGGAGGGGAACATTAATCTGGCCACATCTTCTTCCCTACCCCTCCTCGGGGTGCTTCCCATGAGTCCCTTCCTGAGCCCTGGGCCTCCTCCCTTTACCGCCCCCCCCCCACCATCTTCCTGCCCACCTGGGTCTCTGCATGGTGCAGGAGCAAACCCTCGGGAGAGAGATGAGCCCAGCACTCCTGATGAGCAATAATTTGTTTTATGACAGAAAAGGAAATTGTCTTCAGTTTCACAAGAGTGAAACGAATTCGTTTGAAGTAGTTTGCCCTGCGGCAGGCAGAAGGTTTCTCTCCTGAGCTTGCTTCCCTCTCCTTCTCTCCCCCCTCTCCCTCTTCCCTTCTAATTACTGCAGCTTCCAAGCTGTTGGCATGAGTCGATGCCAGGCTGTCAGATGCCAACTGCCCCAGGATCTCACCTCTTGGGTGTGGATGAGGGGACGGAGCCACAGGAATAAGGTGGGGTGGCTCTTGGTTCAGCATCTGCCATGCCCAAAGCCTTACTTGGCACCATCACAGGGAGGAGGAGGGCTGGGGCAGAAGGTGGCTCGCCAGGGCCCAGGAGAGCAGTCAGCACTGGGGCTTTGGAAGAACATTAGCATCTTGAGGCCCAGGGAGAGACCTGTCCTGGCCGTGGCCTTGTAGGCTTTCCTGCATGGATTGCCCATGTTCCTAATCAGCTCTCTTTCCTCATCCTCTTTGATTACATTCTAGAAGCTGAACTCCATAGTGGCTTCGAGGCAAGAAAATGAACCATTGGCCACTTACTGGTGTCAAGACTCAAAGATCCATTTGGGGTGGACAGGTTGGGGAGGAGAGCACCTGTGGATCATCAATGCTCTCTTTAAGAAATCCAGTGGACTGAAAAGTCATGGGCTCTCCTAGGCCCATTCTAAGGGCCTCTCCCTCCCTCCCTCCTTCCCTCTCATCCTCCTTCCTTCCTTCCACCTATCCATCCTTCCATTCATCCATTCCACAAACTTACGAAGCCTTTTCAGAGTGCCAGGCACCATTCCAAGCACTGGGAGTGGAGCGATGCAGAAAAACCCTGCCTCCGTGGAGCTTGCATTCTAGTGAGTAGTGTGTTAGTTACTGTGGAAACGGGCTGTGTCTAGCATGTGCCTGGAACAGAACAGTCACTTGAAAACATTTGCTGAATGGGTGACTAAATGCCTAGTCTGAATCAGAGGTGACACTACAAAAGTTCAAGTGGTGAAGGAAAAAAAGAATCACTTGTTTAGCCCCTTCCCTGCCATGCCCCACCCTCCCTCCCTTCTCCTCCAGGGATCCCTTCTACCTCGGTCCTAAGCGAGGGCGTGAAGGGGCAGCTGGCTGCATGGAGAACAGGCAGACACCAGCCTCCAGGGCTGCCAACCTGGCACCGCTGCTTGGCGCTGGGTGCCCTCTAAAACAACAAACTTTATGTCTCTAATTGGGTACTTCCTGTTTGTCTTGATATTATCTCTTGTCCTTGAAGCCCACGGGGCCCAATCAGGGATGGGGCAAAGGGTCGGAGCTTTGGGGACTCGAGACGGGGAGAGGCAAGGGTGCTCTTTCTTGTAGGTTTCTCGGCTGTGCCCAAAGGCACTGGGCAGTGGTCCGAGATCTAATGCTCCGGGGAACTCAGTGAGAAGCCTGAGCCCCTGTGCCCTACATTACAGGAAGTTCCTAGATTCTCAGTTCTGGTCAACAGCGGTTCCTGGATCGATGGCGTGCATTCCTAACACTGCAGAACGGGGAATTCAGGGTGGGAATCACCAAGCTTCACTGTTTTCTCCGTTTCTCGTTCTCAACATGGCTGGGAAGTTCTTCTTGATGTCTAACTTAGTATCTTTCACCAGCCTTTGGGGGAATAGTTTCAGCTTTGGTGCTGTAGTGCCCAAGTCTTATCCGTCTTAGGTTCCCGAATCAATACGGTAGGCGCTTTACAGATGGAGCTTCTTCTAGACTTTGAAGTCCCCCTCGAACCAGTTGTCTCCCATAAAAGCAGCCTCTCCCCCACCTGTGAATGTGTCCATAACTGCTAGGCATCAATAGCTGCCCTGTGGGTGGTAGGATCAGGGCGAATTCCAGACAGGCCCCCACCCCGGCCAGAGGGGCAGCCTCTGCCACCCCCAGAGCTCCAGGTAATAACCTACGGGCCACGCCAGGCTCGCCAGCACCTGAGCCACCGGCAGCAGATAATGACGGGGGAGCTGGGCAGGCAGAACCAACCCCTCAATCAGGAAGCAAATTAAAAAGGGGAGGAATCTCCCAGACAGACCACAACAATGAGACCGGCCCCCTTTCCAGGGCACTGCTTGCCTTCCCCCCTCCCAGCCTGATTTTGCCTGCCAGGTCCTGGTACCCAGCCCTCCCCTCCAATTCCCCTCTCCCCTCTCGTGGGATCCATCTGGAGGTTCTCTGGGTGACCCTGGCGGCAGATTGGTGGCAGTGCCCAGCAGGTCAGGACACAGGATGCTGGGCCTCTCAGGGAGCCTCAACTGCCAGCCTGATCTTGGATTCTCGGCAGGGCACTGAGCACAGTGCGGGGTGAAAAAGAAAGGACAAGGCATGCTTCTAGTGCAGCATCTTGATGCTCATGAGGCAAACTGTGGGTGGCTGTGACAAAGGGATTTAAAAGAATCCACCAGCCTCTGGTCTGGCAGCCCCTTCTTTACAAAAGGCGCAATTCAACCCAGAGCAACATATATTTATTGCACATTCACCACTAGTTTACCATATGAGGTGCGAGGGGTATTAAAAAATGAACAATGAGGTTGGCTCTGGGCAGTGAGGGAGTTGAGCCTGGAAAGGTAGGCTGAGACCAGATGGGGTATAGGGCTTCAATTCCAGGCCAAAGATTTTCTCCTGTAGGTAATGGGGAGCTATCGAATGTTTTTGAGCTGAGGCATGACATGATCAGGATGGTGCCGCTCTGGTAAGAAGAATTTTAACTGCCCACAGAGGGACAAAGGGGATTCTGTTTCTCTGCCTCTGCTTTTCTCCATGGCTGCTGTCTAGCCAGCCCTTTCTCCCGGCTCCCACCCATTGCTCTTGCTCCTTTTGTCCCAAACCTCCAAATCATTATTCCAGGCAAGTTAACAGGGCAGAGTGCTTCAGCCTCCCCCAGCTCTCACTCCAACCCTGCATGTCCCAGACATCCTGCTTGGTGCCTCTACCTCTTTCACACAACCAGGGCCAATGTGGGGAGATAGGGGGAGAGGGGTGGGTGGACAGGGAAGGGATGGCAGGGAAGCTGGGCTCATGTCCATGGATCTTTGGGTATCAAGGCCTCTGCTGTGTCTTCCCACCTGACCTAGGCTTTTGCCTTCAGTACTACCCTCCCCAGCTGAGGAGCTCCCGGAAGCTTTGATTCCAAGGAAACATTTTTCTAATTCACTCAGCTATGGCTTATCCACTCCCTTCTCAAAGAAAGGCACTGAGCTGAGGACTTTGTAGCATGAAACACACATGGTCCCTGCCCTCCAGGAGCCTACCAAGCAGTAAGGAAACAAGAAGACAATTCCATGGAAACAGATCATGTGACAATAAGTACTAAGGAAGTTCAGAGGAGCAAGCCAGAGATGCGCTGATAAGAGAAGACTTCATAGAGAAAGCAGTCTTTGAGCCGGGAGTGTGAAGGATGATGAGGTTTCCTAAGGTAGAGATGGAGTGGCGGGGTAGAAATAGTTGGAGTAAAAGTAGGAAGCCTGGACATATTTGGTGAACGTTGAGCCCAGCAGGCTGGCTGGGCTGGAGAGTTTGTAAAAGGAACAATGGAAGTGAAGATTGCAAAGGTGATGGAGGCCAAGTAGAAGGGTCTTGAAGGTCTTTGTTAGCACTTGCTTCGGGGGGAGGCGGCGGGGGGGAGGTTGGGGGTCGGACACTGGATGTGTTTGAGATGGAGAGTTCCAAGATGGAGTGGCATTTTAGGATGATTAAGCTATTATTGGTATGTAAGACAGCTTAGGTAGGTGAGCACAGAAATGGCAGAAAGCCTATAGGAGATCTGAAAAATAATCCAGACGAGAAGTGAAACCTGTCACCAGGTTGGCACTTCTCTAGAATTTTCACAGACCAGTTCCCATTTCCAATTCATTCATTCATTTATTCACTCATTCAACAAGTATGTATTAAGCACTTGCTAAGCACCAGGATCCATTAAGTTCTTTTTTCGTTGTCTCCTCGCTCCACCCCGCTGACTTCTGGATTTGATGACAAAGGTAAACTCGCATCCACATGTGCCTAGAGACTTTAGCCCAGTCTCCCCCCACCACCCCATCCCAAGCTAATCCAGCAGCTCTGTCTTTAGAGCAGATAAATGGAAAAAAATTAGAGAACACATGCAGTAAAGATTTGGGGGATAGCATGAGGGAGGGAAATTTGAGGGTAGGAGGGTAAGCAGCTTGGACAGCAGAGAGCTTTTGGTGGGAGGGAAAAGCAAAGTTGACAGCTGAGTGTAGGGTAGACCTGGGGTCGCTGGGGGAGGGGAGCTGGGGAAGGAGGAGAAAGATGGAGAGAAGAGCCGGAGACATCTGTGTAAGGATGGGGGCCAGAGGGAGGGGCAAATTAGAGAGCTGGAGAAGGAAGCAGAGTCTTAGCAGCTAGAGGAGGTGGGGGACTGGGAGGCAAGGGCAGAGGAAATGGGCCCAGGCACTGGAGACAAAAGTCTGGGAGTCTGAGCCTCTGAGGAGCCACCTGGAAGGTGCAGGCAGCGGCAACATCAAACTTGGGATCCGAGGGTTGGCTCTGAGAGTGAGCTTGAGCTGGGGGGCAGGGATGTCCAGGGGGAGCTGAGAGCAAGAGAGAGGGGCTTGAATCTAACCCTGCTGGGTCTTCAGCCTCATCTAGCACCAGAGTCCCACCCTCCACCTGTAGCTCTGGGCCCCATTGCACCCACCCCCGGCTTTCCTACCTCGTCATTGGTGGTGGGAAAGCACGTTGTTCCCAGGTGCAAATGGAAGAAGAAAGGGGGTCTGCTGCCAAATAGGGTCTGGCTTGTGGTAATAGCTCCCCTCCCCGCAAACCAGTCAGAATCTCCATATACCCTTTACGGATCCAAACCTGGGGGAAGGGGTGTGGGCAGGCAGGGCCAGTCCAAGGGCTGTCTTTTTCCTCTCTCCAACTCCCCCACCCCAAGATTCTCCCATCTTTTGGACGAGACCTGCTACCTAAGCATATGGAACCGATTGAAAGAATTTGTATGCTCACCTTATAATTTATGCAAATCAACTCTGTAATTAACTATAATTTGGAGGCATCCTTTGGTATTTGAGACATTTATCCATGAGGAAATGCCCTAGTGATAATGCTCCTGTATTAACATTATTTACTCCACCTGTGTGGTCTCCTCAGCTTGTTTCCCTCTTCACTCTGACTTTGGGGCTGGAAGGTGGGGAGGGACAAGGAAGCCCCTCCCTGGAGTCTGCCTCAGTCCTGACGCCTGGGTGCCCCCAGGGAGTTGTGCTGGCCCTCTTAATTGTGCCAAGGATTGAAGGAAGGGGTGCAGCTCTGCCTCCCAAGCCCCCCATCACCCTCCTTTCTCCTGCCTGATGGGTAGCTTTCTGCTGCGCTTTTTAGCCCTCTTACGGGCCTCAATGTTCTCATTTCTAAAATGGGTAGAGGAAGGACCTGTTGGGGCCTTTATGGGATAATTACTGAAAAGCTAATGAAGGGACCGGGAATCCCCAGACTAGAGGGTTCTGGGGGCGGATGTGAAGGAGCAGGACAAGAGTTCAGGGTGAAGACTGCCTGACTCACCCTATGGGGGACTCGGTGGAGGAGGTGGCATGCGAGCCTTGGGTTACTGGATTCTGGGCGTGCGTAGAGTGGGTGCACAGCAGCTCCCGTCCTCAGTGTCCAGGGTATTAAGCGATGGCTGAGAATAGGATGTGATCACATGAAAGTCTCCAGGCCACTCTCCTACGTGGGTCAGAATCCTTAGCTTCAGAGAGCTTTGGGAAACAGGTCTTATTCTGTTTCATCTTTCTCCTTCCTGGTCTTTTGTCCGTCTCTGCTCCAGGACACTCTCCTTTAGCCAACATGCCTAAACTGACAACCACCCTAAAATTAAGTTTATATAAATAGTTGGGGCTGTGGGGGCTCCACCTAAATTCACCTCCAGGCCCCTTCTGCCTTTCCAGGCCATGTCCCTAGCCTCTTCACTCTCCTGGAGTCCCAGGATTCCTGAACTATCTAAAGAAGTTCTTGGCAGGGTTCTGCCTCTGGTCTTAGGTGACCTCTTGTCCATTCCAAGCTGCCCTACCCTATCCTAGGTCAGGGAGAGGGTCTTCTCTCCCCATTTGACAATGAGAGATCCTAGATCATCCACTCGAAGGTGGATTACGCTGGATCCTCCTGAGGATCTAAGTCAGGAAGGGGATAAAGAAAAGAGAAGAAAAGAGGCTCTAGCAGAAGCAAGAGAGACCCACTGGAGTGGCCAGCATCACTGATGGGGACCTCTGCAGGGAGGGGCCGACTGTGCGTGTGCGTGTGCATGTGTGTGCGTGTGTGTCTCAGATCTTAAAAGTGATACTTCTTTCTTCCCTACCCAGTCCATGGAAGAAACCTCAAAAGGACAGGAATGGAATTTGGAGAGTTCCAGTCTCCCCAGCCCACTCCCCCGGTGATGCTCTCATTTCCTCCATCCTGCAAGAACCACTTTGTCCCTCTCACACTGCCTGTCCAACCTCTGGGGAGGGAAGGAAGTCCTGCTCCCCCACCCCACCCCACCCCCACCCCCCAGCTGCCTCTTCCAGCTGAAATCCTCCTTTCCTGGCACACCTCAGAGACTCAGATCTCACCCCCTACTACTCCCCCAGGAGAGCCGGGGGCCACTGTTTCCTGGATTATCCTAAAAGCTTCCGAGGACGTGAGGACTTGGCAGCACCCCTGCCCGTGTCTCTCACCTCCCCCTCTGGCTCTGACTGTCGCCTCCTTTATAAAGACTGGCTCTCCCATCACCCCTACTTGTCCCTCACTGCCGCTATCAGCTCTGGGCTCCATGGACTGGTAAGAGGGGCTGTTCCCTGTCCAGTTCAGGGGACAAGAGGTCTCCACTTAAATGGGGATCATTGAAAAGGGTTTGGAAGGTTTGATTGTCTCTGAATTGGGGAAGAGGAGATAAGAGGGAGATCTTGGAGGGCTCTGTATGGAGAACTAAAGAGAATTCCTTTGGAGGTCTGGGCTGGGCTGAGATCTGGGGGGAGGAGTACAGTAGGTTCACCAGTTAATAGAAAAGTGGGAGCTTCATTCTGATAGAAAAAATGGACAAATATTAACAGACATATAGGGCACACACTTATCAGAAATTCATGCATGATAAACACCTGCAGAAGTAGTAGGGGAGAAACCACTGGACATGTCCTACAGGGAACTCCCTTTATCATGGAAGAGAGAGGACAGATACCCCACATTCAAGACCCAAAGGCACACACAGGCACGATGGATACACACAGGCAAAGTGTATGCACACACATTTGTAGGTACACTCCCGCCAACATACAGATGCACTATCCTCAGCTGAGTTCACCTTTCAGACTGAAATGGATGCTAGTGATTTTTGGATTTATGATGAATTAGTGTCCAGCCTAGTGCTTGGACCCTAGGTAGACCCTTAGTAAATGTTTGCTGAATAAACAATGGATGAATGAAAGAAAACCATTTGGCCCCAGCACTGGACTCTGTCCAGTTTCCCAGGAACCTGGGACAGTGGGGTGGGTGGGAAGAGGAAAGGAAAGGAAAGGAGGAATGTGTTGGGGTCCAGGGTCACCAGTTTGCAGTCTTCCTACTGCAGCCTGGAGGTTGAGATGGGGAGTAGGGAAGAAGAGTGAGCAACTAGGAAATCAGGAATTAGGAGATGGGGTCTGGTTCTTGCTCTGCTTCTAACTTACTGTGTGACTTTGAACCACTTGCTTCTTTGTTCTGGAGTTGTTTTCCTACCAGTGAAATAAGGACTTGCACTAGACAATTGTTATGGGCAGACCAGCTTAGATATTCTCATAGTGCAATCTCCACAGAAAGGCAATTGAGGTTTGGAAGGAACCACAGATGTAGCTGTGACGTGTCCCAGCAATCCAAGAAGGGACCAGTTTGTCCTAGTAAAGTCAGGGTCGTGGGTGGCTTTGATCTAGGGGTCAGGTTAAGAATGCTGTCCCCTCCACCTTCAGGATCTAGGAGAGCCAGACTGCTAGGGTCACACTGCTGCCATAGTGAGGCCGAATGGAATAGCAGGCAGAATGCAGACTGTGGAGCCTGACAGATCTGGACTTGGTTTCATTTTCTGCCTCTTAACGGCTGTGTAATCTTGGGTAGGTCATTTAACTTCTTTGATCCTTGACGAAATTCCTCATCTGTACAATGGGAGTAATAACTACTTAGCTGCGTGCTCATGAGAGTTAGAGGTATTTGGGTAAAGCACCTGGAACATAGTAGATGCTCAATAAATAAATGCTGTTTATGAAGAACGTGGGGACTAATGAGGCTACTCCACATACAGAATGGATAGTTGACTATCAATGAGGTGTGAGAAGAGGAGAGGCAAGAATTGGAGATGGGCACTTGTTGCAAAATCTATTCACCCCTTTGGAGGATGAAGGAAAGAGCAGAAATGGCCCAAATCCTGGGCAGATCTTAGTTTGAATGGGAGATGTGGTGGGCAGCGCTGTTCAGTTTTGAAATAAGAATACTGGGCAGTCATATCATCAGACCATGGACA
>NW_006443570.1:3639132-3641736 GCF_000325575.1 Pteropus alecto | reverse complement strand
TAGGAAATGGAAACGTCTGGACTCAGAGGAACACGAGCAGAGGGAGATCTGGGAGGAAGATAGTGCTCTGAGTCAGAAGCAGAAACCTAGGCAGGATAAAATATCAGAATAGCTGAGCTTTCTAAGACAGCGGCATTGCTGTGGAATTCCATGCTGATGAGCCATAGACAGATGGAGGGTCTTTGTTTCTGGGAACCCCAGGTATCTGTGGCTCAGAGTGGAAGATGGATTTCTGGGGTGGGATGTCTATCATCCAGGAGCTGGATCCCTTTCCCTGTTGCTTTCCAGGGAAACATAGAAGCCAGAAAGATTAGACAATCTGGTGCCTATAGGTAAATGAAAGCCAGGAACTCGGTCACCATGCAGGGAAGAGAAGGCAAAGAATAACTAGGGGTCGAATCAGACTTAACCTAGGAATCCGAGTTGCAGGCTCTGTGACATGAGCCTCTAACTCTGTTGCAGATGTGGCTGTGAACGAGGATGCAAACCCAAATAGCCAACATTTGCACGCTGAGTGAGTGAATGGAGGAGATAAAACCATGACGATAGAGAGGACCCTCAATGTAGCCATGGCCACAAAGATGCAGAGAGACCCTACACCTCAGGAGCCTGAGTGTCGGGAAGAAGGAAACCCAACTGATCAGAAAATACAACCCTGACATCTGGGAGGCGCCTGGAAGCTTCCCAAGCGCCTGTCCCTTACTCCCCGTGCAGCCGCTGTAATCGAATTTCACCCGGGAGGAAACTGAGGCTCAGAGCAACTCGACCTGTCAGATCAGTTTAGCAAGTACAGGGCTGGGGCTAGAATATGGGTCTGTCAACTTCTAGTCCAAAGACCTTTGGGAATATACCTTAATTCAACAAACATTGGTGGGAGTCGACTTTTAAAATAATTATCACAACAACAACAACAACAACAATATCTTCTGTTTATTGTGAGCTTACCAGGTGCCCATGAGGGTATTTTTAGTATATCGATTCTTTTAAGCTTCAGGAAACCCTCCCAACTTGTACCCAGACTGTCCAGATGAGGAAACTGAGTCTTAGAAAAGAGACAGATACACAAATTAATCAGACATTGACCCTGGACAGGAGAACGCATGTGTTTCAGGGGAAACCATATACACAAAGATCGATTTTTCAGTGGCTTGTGGATTCAGTTTATCATTTTATTGTCGCGCTTCGAGTGCGTCCCAAACCAGAATGCGGGACGGGTAAACCAATGATGATGGAATCGCCGTCGTAGAGACGAGATTCAATCAGCTTAAATATCGGTCGGGCTGTGCGAAACAGACTGAAATGACAAAAACGAATTTTTAAGAAGCCGATGGCAGAGCGCTTAGGGAATCCCGAAAAAAATACGAAAATCGATCAGAATTCCCCTGCAAGACAAGGGTCACTCAAGGAGGTCAATGCAGCGCGTAGAGGAGACAGCAACCGGACTAGCGGGGCGCAGAGCCCTGCCAGGCTTGGGGGGAAGTGGTGGTGGTGCGGAGGGGGGCACTCCTCCACCCACGGGTGCTGGGTATCTCGACCAACTCGGATCTTGAGAGAAGGTTTTAGGTGGGCGCCGCGAACGCCCTGAAATTTTGCTAGAATGCTGCATTGGGTACGTGCATTCGTTTTTCCCAAAGGAATCCCAGACCCTTCACCAGAGCTAACAACCTCGGGTTTAGACATTCGGGTGAGAATCGGGGAGTGGTGGCAAGGGGTTGCTCAAGTCTTTCCAGAAGTGTCCCTTCCCAGGGCCGTTCAGGCGCCTGCCCCAGCTTTCAGCGCCGGGTGTGCGGGGGCGAGGGTGGCGGGGCTATTTGAGAGGTGGATTTAGGAGGCGCCAGGGTTGCTGCCTAAGGGAACATGGAGAGTGAGAGCTGAGGGGGCCTGGGAGACGAGTGGGGGCAGGCAGAATGGGGCAGTTGAGTGAGTAGGGAGAGGAGAGGAGGAGGAGGTCACCCCAAAAAGGCGAGTGGCCAGAGACGGAGAACCGGGAAGCGAGGGAGAGCAAAGGCCTGGGGAGGGTGGTGGTGGTAGAGGGAGAAGCGGCGGGGGAATGGGGAAGGAGAGAAGCAGCCAGGATGAATTTCTCGCGGCACGGGCCTGGGGGGGGGACCCGACACGTACTTGGCGCTCAGTCCTGTTTCTTTCTTTCCTCTCAATTCCGGGGCAGCGCTGGTGGGCCGAGGGCCGTCGAGGCGAACGGCGCCCTCAGGTAGTTCGGTATCACACCCAGGACCCGCTCCCTCCTCTATTCCCCCGGGGTCTGAGTCCTGTGCCTCCTGCTAGACCTAGCCAACTCGAGGGCAGCTTTCCACCCGGTGGGGCGGTTCTCGGAACCTGGGGAACGCTCCGCCCGCGCCCCTCGCCGAAGGAGTGGAAGGACAAGGGAGGAGCGAGGGAGGGGGCGGGAGGCGACCTAGTTAGCGATCCCTCCCCCACTCCCCGCCCGCCCCCTCCTCGCAGGCCGGGCTCCGCAGGGCCTCCAGTCCAGCCGAGCCCGCAAGGGTTAAAGGCGGCCGCAGGTGAGGTGGGCGGGGCCGAGATTCGGGGGAAAAAGGAGCGCTGGGCCGGGGATGAAGGCAGAGCGCGCGGGTGAGTCACGGGCGG
>NW_006443570.1:3630204-3638944 GCF_000325575.1 Pteropus alecto | reverse complement strand
CGTAGCGCGCCAGCCAGCCGTGCCCGGAGCCCGAGCGCAGCCTCGAGGTAGGAGCCCGCGTCGGGGCGGCGAGGGGTGAGCGCTACCGGGATCCTCTCGGGAAGATGCGCCCGGAACGCGCCACAGCCTCTTATGGCCTTGGGGGAGGTGGTCCTCAGAAATCTGAGGGGCTTAGAGCCCAGGCGAAGTTAAAACTGGGCGGACGGGAGAGACTGAATGGATCGAGGAGGCTGGAAACTGGGGAAACTGGAGCGACTGGGACAACTGGAGGACTTGAAGCTTGAGGACTGCGAGTACGGAAGTCTTGATCACCTGGAAGCCGGTGATCGGGAGAGGCAGCCGGCGGAAGCGGGGAGGAAGGTGTCTCTAGCCGCCTTCCCGCTTTGGGGAGAGGGAAGCCGGGAGTTCGCGTCCTGCTGTCTCCCTCCCCGAAACCTTGCTAGCAGGCGACGCATCCCAGGACTGAGCTTCCTGCCCTGCTTCTGGAAAGGTCACTCTGTGGAGCCTGGGGCCTGGGTCGTTAGCCTCCCCACCCCCTAACCCCTGGGGCCATTCCCAGGCGCCAAAAGCTATTAGGGTCCCCGGCCTCACTGCTCCCGCCCAGCCCTTTCTGGGCTGCCCCGCCTGGGCCTGAGGCTCCATTCCTGCCGCTTCACCCTGTTCCTTTCTTGTGGTGAGGCAACAGGAGCCTCAGTAGGCGCCCCAGTCCCTCTCTCTCTCCCTTTGCCAGACTACCGGGGCCACCTCCCTGGTACCAGAAGCAGAGGGTCAGCTGTGTGAAGTCCCTGCCATAAACCATAGCTCCTCATCTGTCACTATCAGAGGAGGCCCAGGACACAAACCCCACACCTGGGGCATCAGAGCTCCCAGGCCTTAGGGAGAGGTGGGGAATCTTCAAGTCACAGATATGTAGGCAAGAAAGGGGTGGAGATTTTTGGGTTCCCAATGGTTTAGGGAAAGTGGAAAGACCTGGTTCACAGAGGTACATACAGTACATATTTGTTGATTGAATGAATGAATGTTTTTGTTCAAGTCACTTCTCCAAATACTGCCTCAATCTCCTCTCTTTTTTAAAATAAGAGGGTTGGCCTGAAGCGGTGGTTCTCAACACTTGGCTGTATTTTAGAATCATCTGTAGAATTCTTAAAAATGATCCATGCCTACAATGGATCCCCTTATGTAATCTCTTTGGGTAATTCTCCTTTTTGATTTCTGTGAATTCTAGCTTTTCCTGTTGCGCTCAGCTTCCTCCACTCTGACCCTGCATCCCTTAAGGGGTGGCAATTTTACCTTCCTGAACTTGCTGGTAAGCTCTTCTCTCCCCGACTCCTTTCTCTGGGGAAGGTGACCCCTCCTAGCTTCACATCTGGGTCTCCCTTCCATTGGAGGAGGGCATGGGCAGCAGCGAGAGAGCTGGCTAGCACCAGCTGTGGGTCAGGACTTGAAAGGGAGCTTAACTTTCTCTGGTGGTGAGAAGTCCTCCGGAAACTGGCACTGCAGCTGGACCCCCCAGGGAGGTGAAGTTCTGCCTGAGGGAAAGGGGTGGGGGCCAGGGAGTGAGTTTGGTGGAGCCAGGCAGGGAACTGAGGGGAGTGAGATAGAGCAGTGAAATGCTCTTCTACTGAATATGGCTCAAGGATGGAATGAGAGCTCTTTCTTCAAAATCAGACTATGCTTTGTCCTTTGAGAAGTCAGGTCACCTCAGAGTTTGAGTTTCAGAAACAGACCACTTCCCTCTCCTCATCTGTGTCCTGAGTTAAACTGGGGATGCTGAGATGGGTCTAGATCCTCCATTTTGGCCGTCAGCAGGTCTGCAGGGGGGCCTGGGCAGTTGAGGTGGGATGGTTTGAGCATTGTACTGTAAGCGTATCTAACTTAGCAGCCCAGAACCAACTCGACTCTCAGGATAAGCTGGGTGCCATAGGAGGGATAACCTAGGAGAAGGTAGACTTCCATCATCCTCTGCCCATGGCCAAGAAACCTCACTCACTCAACCCTTCCTAGCACTCTCAAATTCTCTTAAATGATCTTTAGTCCCCACCCAGCAGCGTGTTCCTCTTTTTCACCCGGGGGCCAGAGGGGGGCACTTTACAGGGAGGAGATCTAGGTTGGGACTGAAAGTGAGCTGATGACTTTGCTCACTCACCTTTTCTTTGCCTCCTTTAGGTCTCACCTGAGGTGCCCCTGACCGTTCCTGTCCCCCACCCCGGATCCCGGCAATGCTAACCGCTGTCTGCGGCTCTCTGGGCAGCCAGCACACGGACGCGCCTCACGCCTCCCCGCCGCGCCTCGACCTGCAGCCTCTCCAAACATACCAGGGCCACACGAGCCCGGAGGCCGGGGACTACCCCTCCCCGCTGCAGCCTGGAGAGCTGCAGAGCCTCCCGCTGGGTCCTGAGGTGGACTTCTCACAGGGCTATGAGCTCCCGGGGGCCTCCTCTCGGGTAACCTGCGAGGACCTGGAAAGCGACAGTCCCTTGGCCCCGGGACCCTTTTCCAAGCTCCTGCAGCCGGACATGTCACACCATTATGAATCGTGGTTCCGGCCGACTCATCCAGGCACCGAGGATGGCTCATGGTGGGACCTTCATCCCGGCACCAGCTGGATGGACCTCCCCCACACTCAGGGCGCGCTGACCTCACCTGGCCACCCAGGGGCGCTTCAGGCTGGTTTGGGGGGCTACGTCGGAGACCACCAACTTTGTGGTCCACCACCCCACCCACATCCGCACCACCTCCTCCCAGCCGCTGGAGGGCAGCACCTCCTGGGACCTCCCGACGGGGCAAAGGCCTTGGAAGCTGCGGCTCCGGAGGCTCCGGGGCTGGATTCCAGTCTGGACGGTATAGCCCGGCCCAAAGGCTCCCGGCGGTCAGTGCCCCGGAGCTCAGGCCAGACCGTGTGCCGTTGCCCTAACTGCCTGGAGGCGGAGCGACTGGGGGCTCCGTGCGGACCCGACGGGGGCAAGAAGAAGCATTTGCACAACTGCCACATCCCAGGCTGCGGGAAAGCCTATGCCAAAACGTCGCACCTGAAGGCGCACCTGCGCTGGCACAGCGGCGACCGTCCCTTCGTGTGCAACTGGCTCTTCTGCGGCAAGCGCTTCACGCGCTCGGATGAGCTGCAGCGCCACCTCCAGACCCACACGGGCACCAAGAAGTTCCCCTGTGCGGTCTGCAGCCGAGTCTTCATGCGCAGCGACCACCTGGCGAAACACATGAAAACCCACGAGGGCGCCAAAGAAGAGGCTGCCGGGGCGGCCACAGGCGAGGGCAAGGCCGGCGGAGCGGTGGAGCCCTCTGGGGGCAAAGGCAAGCGGGAGGCGGAGGGCAGCGCTGCTGCCTCCAATTGAGCTCCTCGGTACCGCCTCCCCGCTGGTCTCCCCTGGGGGCATCAGAAGAGAGCACCCTGGCCTGATGCCCTTGGGGAGCGGCTTAAAAGGAGAAGGTGGTTATTTATTGAGAGGGAGGAAAAGTGGTGCGGTGTCAGGGAGAGGGGGCGCTAGGGGTGTTTTAGTCTCTGGGGCTGGACGGGACGCGTTTGACTGGTTGGGCGGGGATGAGCCGTGCAAGGCCCTCTGTTGTCGTTTCCTCACTATTCCACTCACGACCCCAGGCTGGGGGGTTGGGGTGGGGCACCTCTACCGCTGCTGGAGGCGGAGGGGACCTGCTAGAGGAGACCATGCGTCCCCGGAGTGGGGCCGCCCTTGGCGCTGGGGGTAGCTGTCTGGACACGTCTTTAGCTCCTGGGAACTGGGACATAAAAGTGCCTCCGGAACCGCCCTGCGGCCTGGGTCTCTTTCATCCCTCTCCTAGTGCCCCTTCCCCTAGGGTTTCCAGAGAGAGAGCTGAGATGGGGTAGGGGAGGCTGGGGGTCCCCCTTAGGGAGAGGTCTCTATCGGGCTGGGAGGGTTGTTGCTGTAGAAATAACTCCTTTGATGCGCCTCCTTAATCCTTCCAGACCCCGTCTGATGGAGCCATGAAGGAAGAGGGGAAGAGGGCCAGAATCCGAGACAGCTTCCCAGCCAGAACTGTGGGGGGAGGAGAGAGCTAGATGGGGGGCGGGGTGGGGAGCGGTTGAGCAAGGAAGTCCCTTTCTCCAATTAGAGAAAGGGATTTAGTGGGGGAATGGAAGGAACTAACCCCTTCTCTCTCTTGAACCCAGATTCAGTCCTTAATTTGGGGTCTTATTAAAAATAAAGTTAAGTAGTCCAATTTCCCCATCTGTTATCTGTCCTCCACCCCGATGTAAGCTTTCAAGGCAGCCAGGAGTCCTGGCTCTAGAATTTGTGTAGTTCCTCATCCTAAGTCCCAGGAAGAGGATTACCTTGGTTTGTTGGGAGTGTCCCAACAGAGGGACCTCCAGTGGTTCCCACTTAGAGTGCAGGACTCTGCCTGGCCATCTCCTGCTCACCAGAAGCTAATCCCCACTCTTTCTTTAGCTGAACCCTCCCCTTTCCCTGCAAACCTCTGCCCCTCCTTTAGAGTGTGTGTTAGGAGGCTCCTTCCCCCCCTCCGCCCCCCATATGAAGGAGTTGTTCTCCCAGTGGGATGGATCTGCCTTCTGAGGTGCTGTCCGGGAAGCTGTCCTTGTTCCCTTCTTTAGAAGCTAGAAATACATCTTGATTGTGATCATAGAGTGGGAAAGCGGGGAGAGGAGAAGCCCAGCAGAAGCTGAGCCTGGCAAAGGGAAGGAAGCTGCTGGGTTTGGAGCTAGTGTGCTTTCCCAGGCTTGAGGTGGAGTCCGTAAGGTTCCCCCTGACCTCCCCTTCCCACCGGCCCTCTTTCTCCACCCACAGCCCTATGTGAGGATTAGTTGTGTATTGATTTTTAAGTTATAAGCAAAGGGTATTTTATTTAATATTAGGGCATGCGTGTGTGCATGTCTATGTGTACGTACGTGTGTGTTCGTGTGTGTGTGTGTGTGTGTGTGCGTGTGTGTGTGTGTCTGTGTTTCTTTACTGAGCCTGGGGTCTCCGGCCAGGGAGACCCCATCTTTTTTCCCCCGTCCAAGGTCCTGGGGCCTAGGCCCACGGTGTCTCCTCCTCCGTTGAGGATTCTGGACCCAGCCCGAGGACTGGAAGCTCTGGGAAATGGGGCTGTGATCTGGGTGGGACTGTGTGTTTGCCCAGAAAGGGAGCCCTTCTTGAAAGGGACAAGGTGACTCTCCCTGAGGGACTCATGGGCCAGAGGTAGTTTAAGAAGTAATGCTCTTTCTTTATGCTCCCTCCTTTCACTACCTCCTACTAACCCAATAAGAGGTCCCTTTCCTTGCTGAGAGGGTCGGGGGCAGGAGAGTTGGCAGCACCTACAGGTTGCCTGGCCAGGTGGAGAGAGGGGGAGAGAGGGAGGGCACTGTGGGTGTGGGATGTCTTTCTCCTCCACCCATCGAAACCAGCCACCCCCTCCCTGTGCCACCAGGACAGCCTTTCCCAGTGACCCTTCTGAGGGGAACTCCCGAATAGGTGTTGGTGGTGGGGGGACACAGAGTCTACGCCCTATGGAGGCCCCGAGCTCTAAGGTGTCGGATGAGGGCTTTGGTTAGGTTTTCTTCTGCTCCCCTCTTTTATAGATCTAGGTTGCTTGGCTGTCTGCCCCCTTCTAGGCAGCCCCCTAGAGGAGAAATGTAGGATTTTTTTTTCTTTAACTGCTGTGAATCCACTTTGTAGGGGGAAAGAGGAGGAAGAAACAGCCTGTGTTTTTTAATGCCATAATAAAGTGATCAACCACATCATTGCTTCGTTTGTCTTCCAGCTCGGGTTCCCTTTTTGACTCAGTGTCTCAGCAGTGAGGACCAGGGCGGCTGCAGGGTGGGGCGGATACTTCCCTTTGATCTTGCAGCTCTGGGCAGCCTCAACTCCCTCTGTTTGGGGCAGAGTTGAGCTGATCCAAGGGTCAGATCCTGCCCTGGAGGTGGTTGGTGCGAAGGAGGGAGGAGCTCCCTCTGGGTTGACATCTGTGCTGACTGTCCCTCCCTGGTCTTCACCTGTGGGGATGAGGAGGTTCTAGATATTTCCTTCCTCCTGCACACATAAGCCCCCTCTTTCCCCTCCCCTGCCAAGAACGCTGGTTGCCTGCCTTCCCAGAGATAGCCAGCCTCTTGGCACCCTCACCCCACCCGTATGGGGGTGTGTGTGTCAATCAGTCCCTCTGGCTGTGAGTGAGGTGGGGGTGACTGACAGCGATTTCTTCACCCAAGATGATCCCTATCAGGGACAAGGCGATGAAAGGCAGCCAAGATATCTGATGGGCTCCCGCCCAGCTGGAAGGTATGAGGGAAAGGCTCCTACTGCAAATCGCAGATTAAGACCTGCCAGTTACACAACCACGCTGTGCACAGTGCGCCCTCGCGGGACCCATGAGTGCCCTCGGATGTGCAGAAATGCCCGTCGGTGCTCACTGTCCCAGGCCGCCCAATGCCTGGTATGTAGTTGGTGCCTAATTCATGTCGTATGAGTAAAAACTTCAACTCCAGAACCCCGAAACCAGGAGGAGAGGTGGAAGATCAGTTTGGGCTTCACGGGGTGGGGGAGGTTATTGTGCCCTTTCACCTTCCTATCCTACTTTTTTTTTTTTTTGCCAAAACTGTTTTTTTCCCTAGTGGGATTTCTATTTACCCTACTCTAACCCTAACCCAATTTCTCAAGAGCCAAACCCAGGTCGGTCCACTCCATCTCATGTCTGAGTTTGGGGTCACAAAGTTTACCTTGGAATGGAGGCATCAGAATGATTTAGGGAGGAAACCAGTCTGGTCTAGGGGGACAAATGTTTTGTTTCCATCTGCTCCTGTATTTAGAAGTCTGGGAGGAGGAGGGACAGACATATTTTCCTATGACCTCATGCCTGCCCCACTTCTTGGGGTGCCTCTTTTGTCTTCCTGGTTCTGGAGGAGTTAGACCCCATTGGTCCCCCAAGGACAGGAGGGCAGCTCTGGGGCCGGCTGGGCCTGTCTGGGCAGGGCTGGGGCCGCCCCTCCTCCCCTCGCAGCTCCTCCTGCTGACCTGCATTCTTAGCGGGGGCCTCTGGTGGGGCTCTGACGCTCACTAGCTCGTTTGCCTTGGCAGCAATGCTGCCTAGCTGGCCTGGCCCCCTAATGGAACCCAAAGCCACCTCTGACCTCAGATCTGATGCCCCCAGCAGGATGATCCCGGAGGGGAATCAGAACATCTGGACTGACGCTCTGGGTGACCTTTCTGAACTTCCATCTCCTCCCCTGGGAAGTGGGAGTAGAATTCCTCTAGGGTGGGTGAGTGAAATCAGGAATGGGAAAGTGACAGAGGAGCAGGCGGCAGGGGAACAGCTGCCTGAGGCTATGCTGCAGCTGTCCCAAGCCTCGCCTCCTGCCTGTTCCTGCCCCACAGCGGGCAGCAGGGGACGTGCAGGAGGTGAACCAGCTTTCCTGCAGGCCGCTTTGTTGGCGCTAGCACACAGCCTTGATGTTTGCTCTTGGAATGACATCCAATGGCAACCTCGCCACCTCTCCGGAACACCGTACCTAAGCAGCTTTCACCTCCCCATTAGTCCCAGTGAGCCTGACTGCTCAGCATCTTAGCAGTGTAGGTTTGAATAGAATCTCAGGAACCAAACAGTCCAGTTGTTCCCACCCAGTAGATGGCATAGTTGAATTACTCATGGAATTTTTCAAGATACCCTGATTCCCCAACACCCCACCTAGTTATGCATTGTGGGAGTGCATCAGAACAGTGCTTCCCAAACTTCACACCTGGGGTCTTGTTAACATGCAGCTTCTGGTTCAGTAGGTCTGAAGTAGAGCCTCAGATTCTGCAATTTCCACAAGCTTTCAGGTGATGCTTCCCAGACACTTTGATAGCAGAGTGTTAAAGTATTGTGTGCAGAGTATTAAAGAGTTGTGTGGTTGAAAAATAACCCTTCCTCACCCTACTCGTGGTTGAGAACCACTGATCTAGTCTAATGCCTTTATTCTGCCGCCGGGAAAACTGAGGCCCTTGCAGGGCAAGTGACCTGCTCAAAGACCTTGTGGAACTGTAGTGGAAGCCAGATGAGACGGTGGTATGCAGAGTTCCTGCCTCCAGCCCAGCTTCTAGGTCATTCTTCTCTACAAGTGGCAGTCCCCTTTCTGAAAGTGAAGCTTATCTTGCTGGAGAAAGCATCTTCTTGGGACTCAGATCTGTATACCCGGAGGCAATTAGGAAATATCTCAGATGTAGGCCCCAACAGCCTCATCTGGCCGGTCTCCTTTAGCCATAACCCAGCACACCTGCCCGAAGCCTGCCTCCTGGAAAGCCTCAGTCTCTGCCTTCATTCCTATCCCAGGAATGACCACAAGCTTGCGTGCTATGGCCAGGACTCTGAGCAGAAGCCCTGACTGGTTGGCAGATGGATGTGGGTGACGTAGATAATCTGTAGTGTCTCCCCTCCCCCATTCCTGGAGGGCTCCACAGAGCAAAAAGGCATGAGATACATTGGCTTAAGTGCTGGTTAGGGAGATGGTTTATAGGAAAATGATCCAGGAAGCAGAATTTGAGACCGGAGTCCTCCTCCACACTGATGTGTGTCCCACTTGGCCAAGATTTCTCCTGCGCTGTTTCAGCTTCACTATATGTAAAGGCACCAAACCTTCGTAATAGACATCCCCAAATTTCCTTTCAAAGCTATCTTCCTATGAGTTTGGGCACTGTGGGGGCAGAATTGGCCCTTCAGGCATTGGATGGGTTTTGTGTATATGTGCCCTTTTAAAAATGCATTAACTTAACTGTTCCCT
>NW_006443570.1:3620176-3630170 GCF_000325575.1 Pteropus alecto | reverse complement strand
TCCTGGCCTGATCACTCATAGATCTTATTAAGGAGGTGGGTGGGCACCAGCGTGGGACTTTGGAATTCAGACCAAGGCACAAGTAGCAGAGGTTCTTTCTTAGACTCCGAATACTCCAGTAGTCCCAGCTCTCTAATAAATCAGCCCAGTTTTTCTTTCCTTCCTTTTCACCTGGGGTCCTTTCCATCCCCAGCTTCCGCTCCCCACAGTGACCTCATTGGAGTTGCCCGCTAATTCGCAGACTTTATTCGTCCTGAAAGCTGCCCCCTGGGAAGGGCAGGTAGCCAGATTGGAAGGTCGCTCCACTCAAGAAATGGTGCTGGCGCACACCCTGGTGGAAGACAGAGGAACTGCAGGTGCTCGGTTCCGGCTCCGCCCCCTGGGGCAAAGGCCTTCCAGGTCACCTGAGAGCTTCCGTCCCTGTTTCTGACCCTAAACAGAGGCAGTGGCGTCCGGGACTAAGCTGGGTATCTTGGAGGGAGAGAAGGTGAGGAGCATACACTATTGGGGAAGCCAGAAGAGAGGGACAGAAGAGAGGCGTGGGACTCTTAGAGAGGGGCGGGATAGCTAGGGAATGGTCGGTCCCACGAAGGGCCAGGACTCTCAGTAGGGCAGGGCCCTCGAAGTGAACACGGTCTGTGCCTGCCTGCTGACTCCCAGGCCTGGAGCTTGGGGAGAGAGTGGGTACCTCCGTTGGAAAATCGCGCATATTCGTGCCTGGGGTCCTGAGGGTCCAGAACCCGAGGGAAGTGTCTTCCCTGAGTGTCTGTTTGCACGTCTTGGGAAAGGAGCTCCCTCGGACTGAGTCCTGGCCAAGATGGTGGAGAGGTGGTAGGAGAGGGACACACTCATCCCTCCTTCTTCCCAGATGGCATTGTGGAGCCCTGACACCCCATGTTCCTGCGACTGCTTTGTCTCGGTGCCCCCAGCCTCGGCCATCCCAGCGGTGATCTTTGCCAAGAACTCAGACCGACCCCGGGATGAGGTGCAGGAGGTCGTGTTTGTACCAGCAGGCACTCACACCCCTGGGAGCCGGCTCCAGGTGGGTCAGGCCAGATGGGGTGCTGGGAGTTGGCAGATATAGGAATTCTAAGACTTTTCTCCTCTGTTCCCCACACCTGGGAAGCCACCAGATGTAGTGGAAAGAGCATGAGCTCACGTCTACCGGTCTGGACCTAACCTTTTTTTTTAACCTCTGTCAAACTCTTCTTCCTCATCTGTAAAATGGGAATGATAAGACCTTCCTTTAAGGGCTGTGTAAGGTGACTGGCCCAGTGCCAGCACTTTGTAATTACCTCTTTCTGAGTAGACTCTCCCTTTCTCCTCCCTTACCTGCAGTGTACCTACATTGAGGTGGAACAGGTGTTGAAGACCCATGCTGTGATCCTGAGCCGCCCTTCTTGGCTATGGGGGGCTGAGATGGGTGCCAATGAACATGGTGTCTGCATTGGCAATGAGGCTGTGTGGACCAAGGAGCCAGTTGGGGAGGGGGAAGCCCTGCTGGGCATGGATCTACTCAGGTGCGGCTCCTGCCCCCCCTCACCCCACGGACACACCAGAAATCTTCGGGCTCAATACTGACCCAGGCCATCCTCCCCTCCCCCAAGCCTGGCTCACAAAAGCCTCCTTCCTCCTTTATGCCCACCTTTCCTCCGTGTCTGCCAGGAAGGCTGCCCCGCCCCTCCTCTCTCCTGGCCCCATCTGCGCAGTCTAGCAAGGAGTTCCCACGTGTGGCCATCTCTGGGCCTCTCCTGGTCCAGAAATAGGGCAGTGGTTTTAAATTTCTTCTCAATAGAAGTAAAATCTTTTTTCAAGTGAAATCTCATCTAGAGTCTCGATTTGTAAAACCAATAAAAGCAGAGCAGCTCTGACTGAAGAGAGATTGGGAGACACCTCTCTCTGAGACTATGTTTCAGGCCTTTTCATGAAACCCTCAGAGATAGCTTGAAAACCACTGGCATAATTGTGGACTGTTGGCAGATTTTCTATGTGACGTGGGTCTGTCACCAAACCTCTCTGGGCCTCTTCTGTCCATTGGGGCTCCTGCCACCAGCCACTGATACCCCATCACCCTTCTGTTCCCTGGACCTCTCTTTGTGCCAGGCTGGCTTTAGAACGGAGCAGCTCAGCCCGGGAGGCCTTGCATGTGATCACAGGCTTGCTGGAGCACTATGGGCAGGGGGGTGGCTGCCGGGAGGACCCCACACCGTTCTGCTACCACAACACCTTCTTGCTGGCTGACCGGACTGAGGCGTGGGTGCTGGAGACGGCGGGGAGACTGTGGGCTGCACAGAGGATCCAGGGTGAGGAACCCAGTGCCGAAGCCTGCCTCCCAAAGGTGTCCCCTTCTGCCAGCCTTGGGAGGGGGTGGGAAAGAGGCTGGCGGCAGGGATGGCCCAATCCAGGTGCAAATCTCTCAGTGGGCAGGGCCATCCAGGGAGATGGGAAATGAGCTCACTGGGGAACTTATCCTCCCCCTTCACTTGGTTAAGTCCTCTTGTGCTCCAGCCTGCTTCTTCCTCTGGGAAGCCTTCCTGGACTCCCTGGTGGTCAGGTTTCCCCCTATATGCAAGCAGGTGCCTCTTCATCGCATTCGCCACAGTTGCAAGCTCACATTTATTTCTGTGATCATTTTATCTGTTTCTCCCTCTACAAGGGGTAGGTCTGTTCTCTTTGCCATCGTGTTCTCAGCACCTACCTGAGTGCCTGGAACAGAATAGGTGCTTAACGATAAATGAGCAAACCCCCGTCTTCTCCACAGAGGGGGCCCGCAACATCTCCAACCAGCTGAGCGTCGGCACGGACATCTCCGCCGAACACCCAGAGCTCCGGACCCATGCCCGGGCCCAGGGCTGGTGGGGCGGCCAGGGCACTTTTGACTTCGCTCAGGTCTTCTCCCTGACCCAGCAGCCCGTGCGCATGGAGGCTGCCAAGGCCCGCTTCCAGGCTGGGCGGGAGCTGCTGCAGCAGCAGCAAGGTCAGTGGGTGAATGGGGTGAGGGCCAGGAAGGCCACAGCGGTACCAGCCTCCTCCTCCTCCCACAGCTTCGGTGGGGCTTGGTCTGAGGCCGGAGGTCCCCCTTCTGCCCTGGGGGCCCCTTACCCTGTCCTCCTTGGCAGGGGGCATCACGGCAGAGGTGATGATGGACATCCTCAGGAACAAGGAGAGTGGCATCTGTATGGATTCTGGAGGCTTCCGCACCACAGCCAGCATGGTGTCTATCCTGCCCCAGGATCCCACACAGCCATGCATCCACTTCCTCACTGCCACGCCAGACCCGTCCAGGTGAGAGGAACGAGGCTGGGGAAGGCTGGGGAAGGCTGGGGAAGGCTGGGGAGAGCCGTACCAGGCAGGGGAGATGGAGGGATGTGATAGCCCTCGATCCTTCCATCTGTGTTCCATTAGGTCAGTGTTCAAACCTTTCATCTTTGGGGCGGGGGCAGCCCAGGCCCCCCAGGTGCTGTCCCCTACTTTTGGAGCACAGGACCCCATTCGGACCGTGCCACGATTCCAGACTCAGGTGGATCGCCGGCACACTCTCTACCGTGAACACCAGAAGGCCCTGGGGCTGATGGACAGGGAGCAGGTAACCCCGAGGGATTAGGAGCTACCGGGGGCGGGGGGAGGACTCAACTCCCCCACCCCTGCTGGGACTCTGGAAATATGAGTGAACCTGGAAGCGGAGAGACTTCCAGGCTGGGGAGAGCAGTCTCCCCTTTCAAAGCCAGCTGCCCAGGAGCATGTCGGTGGTGTCCTTCCTCCTGTGTGAGAATGCAGACATGCCCCCCTTAATCAGGAGGGAAGCCTGTCCTGGAGACTCATCCTTGCTTTTCCCGGGCAGGATCAGGGGCAGCAGCTGCGGCAGAAGCAGCGGGATCTGGAGCAGGAAGGCCTAGAGGCTGCACGGGGTCTGCTGGCTGGGGAGTGGGCCCCGCCGCCCCAGGAGCTGGGTGGCCTCTTCCACGCCTTTGTGGAGAGGGAGCGCCAGGCGTATGCCTGAGCATCACAGCTTGTCCCGGCCTGGGGTGGGGTGCGGGGGTGGGCCTTGGACCCCTGGGGATAGTAGGATCAGAGCAATCCCTTCATGCCCCCAGCCTCGTTCTGAGTAGCCAGCTCAGCCTTTGCCTTAATAAATGTGTTTTATGTCTTACGTGTTTTACCGATTGCTCCCCCTGAGATGCCCCCACCGATATAAGGACATATTCAGGGCCCGGAGACACTTTATTGGGATAGGCTTCTGCCACAGGTGAGGGCTCTGAGGAGGAGGGGCAGCCCACTTCTTGCTCTCGCCTAGTCCTTGTTCCTGTGGCTCCACTGACAGGGATGGGCGGCGCTTCACTTCTTAACTCTTCTGGTCGTAGTTGTGGTTGTGCTGGGGGCCCCAGCCAGAGAGGCCTTGGTGGCTACAGCTGCTCTGGCCCCCTTCTTTGCCCTGGAAACCAGAGGGCATGGTTTCTTGGTGGCAGAGGAGGCGTGTGGCAAGGAGGTAGACTCGTGGGGTGTCTCCTTCTCCTGCTTGAGAGTGATAGAAGGGCTGCTGTCCCCAGCCACGGACCTCCCGGGCAGCAAGGGGAGCTCAGTGAGGGTGGGCTGTGTCTCCATTCTCAAAAGGTGCTCCGTCAGGGCTGCCTGCTGCCTGTGCTCCTTGTGCCTAATCATGTCCTTCTCCAGCTCCTTGAGGAAGCCTGTGAGGGTGGTAGTTGGAGCCTGGGCTCAGCGGGAGGACCTCTGGGTTGAAGGAGGTCTCTGGCCTGAGTAAACTGCCATGCTTGATAGAGAGGAGCCTGAGGCTTGGGTGGGGAGGACGAGTCACCTGTGTGCCCAGGCTAACACCCAGCCCTAGCTGTATTGTCCTCTTCTGGCCACTTCCCCAGACACCACTGCCACCTTAGCTTCCCCCAGACCCCACAGGGGAGGGGTGAGCTCTGGGGAAGCTACAAGCCTCAAAAAGCAGGGTCACCTCGCTCTGAGCAGAATGGGCCACTCAGCTCTGGGAACTCCTCATCTGAGGCTTCGTCCTCCTCGTCCGAGTTCCAGCGCTCTGACACAGGCTGCCTGTCCAGGTCCAGGAGCAGTGGCAGGGCTCTTGTCACTAGCTCCCTGCAGGGCAGAAAGCAGAGGCTATGCTGGAAGGCAGCCCTGGGTGTAGAGCCGGGGAGGATGTGCAGACACAGCCACAGCACCCACATCGGGAGGGGTGGTGGCTCATGAGTGGGAAGATGGGCCTGTGGTCAGCCCCAAGGAGCTAAGAGCTGGCTCCATGTGGAGTTATGGGAATGAATGGAGAAAAGGGGCGTACCTGAGCCAGGGCGGGGAGGAGAAGGTGCCATGGACCAGGAATCCAGGTTTGCAGGCTGAGAGGGAGCCCACACGGAGCCAGGAGGAGGAGCTCAGCCATCACCCCTTTCTTCCCACCTTCAGTTCCTCCTCACCTGTAGCTATCCTGGTTGGTGCAGCTATTTCCAGTCAGGTTGAGGATGAGCAGGCTCTGGGGGAATTCATCTGCTCATGCCAAAATGGGGGAATGAGGTTTTCATACCCACCTTCCAGCCCAAAGCCACTGCCTCTCTGCACAGCCCCCGGACCCCCTGGAGGATGCGCCGTTAATGCAGGCACAGGGAGATGGGGGCAGAGAGGAGAGAGGACGGGCCAGGATGAGGGTGTTCCTACCCAGCTTTAGCTTTTCTATCAGGTTCTCAGAAAGGTCCAGAAACTGGAGGTGTGGGAGGTCACGGAGGTTTTCCACCTGCCTGATTCGGTTTCCTGCCAGAGACAGGAAGCTGTAGGGGAATGGAGGGGTACAGAGAAAGAGCTGAATCACAGAACAGCTGGAGGAAAGAAAGAGGCCACCAGGCACTCAGGTCCCTGGCTAGGCAGCTGGATGACAAGTGGGGACACGTGGCCTTCTGGGGTTATAGAAGCAGAGCTAGGCTTGCTGGATCCTCAGCTGACAAAAAACCAGGCTCGGAGAGGTTTGAACCAGTTATTTGGGGTGTTACCAGGTTTCTGCCCATTCATCCTCCCCCCACCCTGCCTGAGCCCTGGCATCACATACCGCAAGGAGGGGATGCAGGCCAGGTTCTCAATTCGCTGGATCTTATTCTGCAGGAAGAAACCAAAGTGGGGAAATTAAGCTGAGGGAGGCTGGGTGGGGGACCCTTGGAAGGGACAAAGCCTCAAGACCATGTCTACTCTTGCAACTGGAGATCTGGCACTTGGGAATGATGACCCCAGTCCCAGAACTGGTTGTCATTACCTTAGGATGATTAGCTTTCTCCAGGTGGATGGTTAAGGGTGTAAACCTGGGGCTGGCTGAACTTGATTAAAGTGTACCCGACTGACCTCACAACCAAAGAATGACCTAGAAATCCGATAAGGAAACCAAGGCACCACAAGGAAATGGAAAAGGCTTGGTAGGGAGGAACTGCATGCATGGAGGGAACAATAAACATATATTATTTTGATTTCTAAAGCTTCTGTGGGGAAAGGTTCGGGGAGCTGGGTATATTCAATCTAGGAGAGGCAGAAAGTCAACCACCCACCCACCACCACCAACAAACAGCCTTCAAGGTTCTGAGGGATGCAAAAGAAACTTCTTGGTTCCTTCTTCTTCAAAACAGGAAATGGGCTTGAGCTATATAACATGAAAGATTTAGGGTAGACACCAAGAACTTTTAGACCAAAAGGTGTCTGACGAAAAACAGTGATTCAAGAACATGATCAGGATCTCTTTTGGGAGGACTGGTCTTTCAATTCAGTAGAATTCCTGGTTCATTTGGGAACGATTTCAGTGAAGGTCTGCCTGCCCAATGGGCAAGATGACCTGGTTGGCCCCTTTAAGATTAGACATACTTGGCCCACAGGGAACAAGTGGGGAAGAAGGGCAGCGGGGAAGAAGTTACCTCTTGCAGATAGAGGCTGTGAAGATTCTGGAGGCCTTCTAGGTTCGTGATAGTGGTAATCCCCTCTCGGTCCAGGCGGACTGTCTGTAGTTCAGCAAGAGTGTGAAACCTGGGAGAATGGTCAGTAGGGTGGTATAGCAGAGTGCCACTTCTGTGGTTTCTTAGCACGGAAGTTGGGAAAGGGGGAGGAAATGTGTTTCAAGGAGAAGTAGATGGCTAAGTGACTGATCAGAGATGTCAGGAATACCTTGACTCATGAGTTGTGTCCAGATTATGAAACTGGGTTGATTTGGAGACCTGGCTCTGTCAGTAGCACTGGGAAGGATCAGAGTGAGAGCGGAGTCAGGGCCCTTTAACTGGGAAACTCAGTGATGGCAGCTTATTATTCCTGGAGACTCAGAGGCAAAGAAAGCCTTCCTCGATGGTGGAGGCAGGAGCTGGGACAGAGATGAGACAATCTCTGCAGGAAGACTCTTCCTTACTTCCATTTTGAGTGATCCATGGAGGGAAAATTATTTGTTCCATCCACCCATTTATTAATTCATCAACATTTACTGAGTGCCCCCAAGAGATAAATGAGAGAGTCCCTGCTTATCACTATTACGGAAGCAGGCCAAACATTTATGAAAAGTGGATGATGAGCCAAGTACAAGAGATTAAGGGAGTACATGGGCTGTACACTGAGTCCAGAGTAAGAGAATCAAGGAATGTTTCTTGAAGGTTATATATGAATAGGAGTTAGCTAGGAAGGTGAGAAGGGCATGAGAAGGAAGCATTTCAGGCAGAAGGAATAGTATGTGTTAATCCAACCCTTCTCGAACTTTAATGTGCCCATGAGTCCCTTGGGGTTCTTGTTAAAATGCAGATTTTGATTCAGTAGGTCTTGGGTGAGTCTGAGATTCTACATTTCTAACAAGTTCCTAGGTGATGCCGAAGTTGCTGTCCCCTTCTCCTCTCATCCAGCACCACTCTGAGTAGTAAGGTACTAAGGCATGAGAACATGGGGTCTTTGAGGAATTGCACATTTGTGGAGAGTGGCAAGAAATAAGGCTGAGTGGGCGGTATTCATGCTAAGGTCAACTCATGCTAAGGTGTTTGAATTTTATTCTGGGAAGAATCTATCAGGGAGAGCCTGATCAGATTTGTCATTTAAAAGGATCACTTTGGCAACAGAATGGCGAGACTAGACTGGGGTCAGGAAGGCTAATTAGGAGATTCTTGAGAGGTGATGACAGCCTTATCTAAGGCAGTTGAATAGGCATGGTGGAAAATAGAATGAATGATTTTTAAGGAGAGAAAATCAACTGGACATTACCACTGATTGGATGTGTGGAGTAAGAGAGGGACAAAGATTAGTTGACAGATCAGTACAGCTCAGGGGACTGGCCATCCTGTGTGTTTCAATCTTCCAGCACCCTTATCTCTCCTGTGCACTCACATCTTCTCTGACAGATCCTCATCCTCGGGGAAGGTCAAGTTCCGCTTAGTGATAAGGGCTTCGGTAATGCACATGCCCCCTTCCTCTGGATTCTGGGCAAGCTTAGCTGTGAAAAGATGGGTCCAATTGTTATGCTTCCTTATTTTTGGAGGCCCGCCCCTACTGTTATCCAGCTGTTCTACCCACTATCCCACAACTCTGCTCACCTCCAGGCATGATCTAAAGGCTGCTGGCCTGGGGCAGGATTGGAACTTAGAAGAACAGAGCAGCTTGGACAGCTTCTGAGGATGGTGGAACCCAGGATGGTATGAAGAGAGAAGTTCGGAGACTTCGGGGACAAGAGAGAGGGGTGGTTTCAGAGCAAATTATCGAGGTGATGTGAGAGACAAAAGCAAATCGAAGTAGAGGGTCTAGAGTTTGAGGGGTGTAGAGGGGCTTTGCTGGTCGCAAACTGGGGGAGGGTGGTACTTGCGGGTGCAGAGGAAAGAGGCTCAGCGGTGTCTGGCGTCGTTGCTAGGAGACCGGACGCTAGGTGGGGCGTTCGGGGGCGGGTTCAGCGCATGCGCTGAGCACTGCTCCAGCTGGTGGATCCGCCCGCCGCTTCCGGCCCCAGGTCTCCCACAGTCCTTAGCTCCTTCCGTTGGGCTCCCGTTCGTTTTTCCGGTGGCAATGGCTGCGGCAGTGGCTGGGATACTGCGAGGGGGTCTCCTGCCCCAGGCGGGTAAGGAGTGGCCCAGGTCTTCACTGCGCGTTGCAGCCGGTGCTCACTAGTCGTCGTCTCCCCTTCTCTACGACTGATCTTCCGTAATCTGTGACCCCAGCTAGAACGCCGGCACCGTACCCCCATCTAATTCTCTGTGATTCTAGACTCTAGTAATAACCGCAACACTACAACAGCGTCAACGACAACCACAGTATTTATTTTCCGTAATCCACTACCCAGGTTTTGCTAACTCGTTTACTTTGCTTGGACCCTCCCCGCCCGACCTTGGCACTATGTCTCTTTAAGGTCTCAGCCTAAATGTCACCGCCTGAGTCCTGCTCTCGCCACCCTCTGCAAAGCAGGTTTCCCCTGTTAAGTCTACCTTGCACCGTGTTTACTGACCCCTTAGTCCATCACAGTCTAATTTTGCATTTGTTTATTTGCTGTTTCTGTATTACACATTAAACTCCGATAGGGCAGAGCCATATTCATTCAGCATAGCCAGCAGGTGTCGTAATGTGTGACATTATTAGGCATGCAATAAGTATTTGTTTGATTAATGATTTTGAGCACATAATATCAGTCAAGCATAGTGATAAGTGCTTTACATGTATTATCTCATTTAAATCTTAAAGCACCCGGTGAAGAAGGCATTCTCATCCCCTTTTTACAATGAAGAAACTCAAGTTTAGACCAGTCAAGTGACTGGTCAAGGTAACTGCTAGTAAGTGGCAGAAGAGAGATTAAATCTGGTTCCATCTAATTCAGAGCCTGTACTCTTAACAGTTAGATTTTGTGGCTGCTGTTAGTCTCCATGCTTTCTGACTGTTCGAGCCACTTTCTAGCTGAACCTTTCTCTGAGATTCTATCCCAGTGTTGAGGAGGGCTGAAAGTGGGAAGCTCTAGCTTGGGTCCTTTTGTCGAGGATGAAGGGGTCACTTGCTCAGTACT
>NW_006443570.1:3618440-3620149 GCF_000325575.1 Pteropus alecto | reverse complement strand
CTCTCCAGTGATGACAACA
This sequence comes from Pteropus alecto, assembly GCF_000325575.1. Classification (NCBI taxonomy): domain Eukaryota; kingdom Metazoa; phylum Chordata; class Mammalia; order Chiroptera; family Pteropodidae; genus Pteropus; species Pteropus alecto. The sequence continues at coordinate 3,620,130 of NW_006443570.1, read as the reverse complement.
AACAAGAGCGGAGGGAAGGAAGACTTGTTTAGGGGAAGTTGTGAGCGTGGTGTAACTTTTTTTCTTTTTTGCTTCAAATCATGGGAAAAGGCTTCAGAGCAGTGCTTAGAGCAGTGGCTTTCAAACTTCACATGCATCAGCGTCCCCTGGAGAGCTTATTCAAACACTGCTAGGCTCCACTCCAGAGCTTCTGATTCAGTATGTCTAAGATGGAGCCTGAAAACTGGTATTTCTAAGAAATTCCTGGGTGCTGCTGATGTTGTTGATTGGGGCTGGAGGCCACTGATTTAGACCATGGGTTGGCAAATGATGGCAGTCACCATGTTTTATAAATAATGTTTATTGTAACTCAGCCACGTGTATTTGTTTACATATTATCTATGACAGCTTTCATGATACAGTGGCAGACTTGAGTAGTGGTGATAGAGACTGTTTGGCTCTTAAAATAGTTACTATTTGGCAATTTAAGAAAAAGTTTGCTCAACCCTCTCCCCCTCCTTTTTTAATGTGTTCAGAATATTTTCTCTGGTCTTCATCTTTACCCCTATCTCTGTGCATAAAGAAGTGCTAGAGAAATGAGAGCTTCAAAGGATCGAGCAACTGACCTAAAGTCACCCACTGAGAGAAGAGAAGGTTTGGGGATTCAGGATTTCTGGCAGGAAATTCTTCATCCTACTCTTGTGTTGAGTCTAGCTCTGTGAGCCAGGGTTGTCTCTGCCTAGAGGATGGGCTTTTTCTCCTTCTGGGACAGACAAAGGCCCCAGAAGGGGCTGCATCTCACTGCATTGCAATTTCTCCTCCTAGGCAGGCTGCCCACCCTCCAAACTGTCCGTCGTGGCTCCAAAGCTGTTACCCGCCACCGTCGCGTGATGCACTTTGAGCGGCAGAAGCTGATGGCTGTGACTGAGTATATCCCCCCCAAGCCTGCTGTCAATCCAAGATGCCTGACACCTCCTTCCAAGCCCCGCCAAGAGGTAAGGAGGAGACTGGGCATGTCACTTGGTGGTGTGATGGAGGATTAAAGTGATCTTGTCTCAGTGACCATAGTGAAGTAGGACTCTAGGATACAGTCATCCATGTTATTACTTCTTCACTTTGATTCCATGGCCCAGCTACTTTAAAATGAAATCTGTGCTTGATTTGGCATTGGTTATTTGGACTCTGCGGATTGGACGGGCTTTCTGAATTTTCTTCATTCTTGTGTCCAAAAATAAGTGTGTAAAAGCTATCCAAGCAGGTAGGGATAGGGAAGAGTATCTCTTTCCTGTCTTGAAGGACTTGAAGCTTCCACGTTTTCCTAGAGAAATAACAGGTATTCTGTTCTTGAAAAAGGACAGAAAGACCAGTGGGGATTTTGTGACTTTATGGTGGTTCCTTTTACTGCAGTATCTAATAAATTCTAGTTTCTAGTTGGCCACTGCTGCTTAAAGACTAGTTAGCTGTCCTCTCCTGCTAGAGTCTGGGAGATGGGAGGTGAGCAGCAACTGCAGCTTGAGAGATTTAGGTCAGATGTCAAACACTGATGCAAGAGGTGATGAGTCATTCAGCAGAGATTCCTCAAAGACTAATGGCTGGGTAGAACCTACGCACCTGGGTTTTCTCCCTGTGAAAGCAAAGAGCTATCTGAAATGAGCCCTGAAGAATCAGCCTGTCGAGTACTTGACAAACTATGTTTCAATGTCGATCTCTT
>NW_006443570.1:3581562-3618413 GCF_000325575.1 Pteropus alecto | reverse complement strand
CTGACAAATAGAAAAATTGGTTGATAGCCCCACATTCAGACAGCAGTACAGTCCTTGAACGGAATTTTCCCACTCAGGTTTTTTCCCCATTTTTTTCCTTGAACGGAATTTTCCCACTCAGATTTTTTTTCCCACTAGCTTAATTTTTTATTAAGCTAGTGGTGCTTGCTACTTCATAACTAGCAGCTACTCTATTGGACAGGGCAGGTCTGGAATCTAGATTTGGCACCAAAGTGAGTCTTCCATTATTTTACCTTGTATATGTTAACATTTCCATGATATTCTGCAAAGTGCACCATGACTTTTAGGTACTCCACTGTTTAAGTAAATTGTGGAATCATTGCTATGGTGAAAAAAAGTCTCTTACAGTGTTTATGGAGGTCTGTGAATGTATTCTCAGGTTCACAAGTTCTCAACTCTGAGAAGCACTGTTTTAAGAAAAGGAAGCCTTGTTCTGTGAAAATGCCTCAAGTTTGAATTAACACTGCAAAAGAGTTATCTTGTATTTATAATTGGTAAACTAATTCAACATGAGTACAGTGTCAGAGGGATAATTGAAATAATTTTGACAATATTGTTGTCCAATAATGTTGATTGGGTCAGATTGCTGAGCAGTTAGGGGGAACTGAGTGTTCTCAGATTTGAAAAACACTACTCTAAAGACTGCGATTATCTAACGAAAATGAAAAGATAGGGTGGGAGATGGAACGTGTTTCCGAAAGGGGCCCAACTATCCTGCTGTACCCTGATCTTCCTCATATTTGGGCATCACCAGAAGCCCAGCACCCATCTCTGAGGGATTAAGGGGTGCAAGGAGAAGAGGCAGCTTATGTCCCTTTGGTGTCATCCCTTCCTGACTTCAGGAGACAGGCCTCATCCGGCTTCTCCGTCGGGAGATAGCAGCAGTTTTCCGAGACAACCGAATGATAGCTGTCTGTCAGAATGTGGCTCTGAGTGCGGAGGACAAGATTTTTATGCGGCACCAGCTGCGGAAACACAAGATCTTGATGAAGGTCTTCCCTAACCAGGTAGGAAGTGGCCCTACCCATGGGCCCTGCCCATGGTCACCCCCCTTACTCCACCTCCCCGCCCTGCCAACTCAGACCCTGGCATCTCTCCCTAGATAGGGCACTTCTGACTCCTCCCCTGCACCAGCAGCCCTCTAGCCTGGTGCCTAGACTGCGATCAGGGGCTGAAGAGACCCTCGAGTTTCATCCTCAACCTGATGTGGCCTGGGACCAAGATGGGCAGCTCTTCCTCCCACTTGTCCCCGATAAATCCTTCTTTCCCATTGCTCCAGGTCCTGAAGCCGTTCCTAGAGGATTCCAAGTACCAAAACCTGCTTCCCCTTTTTGTGGGGCACAACCTGCTGCTGGTCAGTGAAGAGCCCAAGGTCAAGGAGATGATGCGAATCTTGAAGGGTATGCCTTTCCTGCCACTGCTAGGTGAGCAAACCCCGCTGCCAGTTGGGGATGGGGTGAAGGGGAGCAGGTGCTACAGAAGCGTAGTGCCATCTGCTAGGCATGAGTGGGTGAAACCGTGGACATCCTTGGAGGGAACATCCTCTCACAGGTGGGATCTACCTCAACAGCACCGTTTGTTGAGGGCTGCCTGTGTCATTCTAACACCTGTGTTGGCTCTGTGTTACTTCTGCACTGGGGGAAGATTATGGAAGGCAAAGAGGACTCTACCGGGAAAGGAAGTTTACACACTTTGAATCTAGCAATGAGGTAGAAGATGCTGAAACCCATACAGACAGAGATACTTAACTAGCCCAAGTGAAGGGTGCTGAGCTAAGGGGCAGTGGGCATTGTTTTCCAGACTCTCCTGATGCTAAGAATCCCTGGAGGTGCTGCTTCTCCATAGAATTCTGATTTCATAGGACCCTGTGGAAGCGGGGAACGGGACGGGAATCTGTTTACAATCTACCACACTCACATACAAACACATACTCCATGGTTCTTCAAGAAAGTTTAGGAAGCTGACTTAGTGGGGGTTAGGCCAGGTGGATGATGTATGTAAGGGGAGGGGATCAGTCCCAGATAGAGAGGGCGTGGGATGGGGCATAAGTGGGAACCGGATGGGGGAAGACTGGGAGGTAAAGGGCAATGGAGAGCAGTTCCGAGGGTTGGAATGTTGTTTTCAGAGAAGAAAGGCATTTGTAGGGAGCCCGGCTGACCCTGTGTTCTTTCAGGTGGCTGCATTGATAACGTCATCCTCAGCAGGCAGGGCTTCATCAACTACTCCAAACTTCCCAGCCTGGCCCTGGTGCAGGGGGAGCTGGTAGGAGGACTCACCTTCCTCATGGCCCAGACCCAATCCCTGCTCCAGTACCAGCCCCTCCACCTGACCGCCCTGTTGGATCAGTACGTTAGACAACAACACGAGGGGGACTCCGTCGTGTCAGCCAGTGGGCAGCCCAATTCTCCAGACCCTGTTCCAGACTCATAGCCAGCCCGTTGTACCCAGCCTGCCCATAAATACACCCTGCCCCATTGGTTATGCTGGTACGCTGTCCTTCCGGAGATGTGGAAGAACTCGGGGTGGGGAGTGACGTATGTTCCCTGGCTTCTGCTGACAATGACCTCCTCAGATACAGGGCCACTTGGAGATGAAGAAGGAGTCCATTTCAGAATGAAGGCTTTTAATCGTCGTCTTTCGTCCTTAGTATTTCCAGCTCGGGACCTGACAAGAGCAAAATCTCAGCTCTCCACGTTCATGGCAGGGAAGCTGAACAGATGAGGACATTGTCTTCTTTTGTGCTCATGTTTTTTGCACATGTCTTCCTCAGCCTGTCCCCTCGTATATCAGAATAGCTCACCTGACTAATTGTGCTAAGAACGGCTTCTACTATTGAGAGCCTGCTGTGCCAGGCTGCGTGCTGACCGCCGTCCATGTATTAGTTCTTTCATTTCTCACCATATTAGCCCCATTTCACAGAGAAGAAAACTAAGGGGCAGAGAAGTTAAAGAGCTTTTCAAGGTCAGAAAGTTGGTAAATGGCCAAACAGGACTTAGATCAGGCTCTCTGCTCTGAAGACCATGCCCTGGATTTTTACACTAGGGTCCCAGGTGTGCTTGGCTGTTAATTTTCCCTCGGAGTGTGCCATGTTGTAGAAAGTTTGGGAACATTGCTTTATGATAAAAAGATACGCATTTTACTTTAGTCTGTTTTGCTTTTTATAAGCTTATCCTCCCTATAGACTTATTCTCAGGGTCATCTCAGACTCTCCTTCCTAAAAAATTCTCTTTACCATGTCTGAGCCTTTTACCTCCCTGTCCCTGCTCTCACAAATGGCATCTCTTACATACTTGGCCTTTTGAGGACAGCTGCCAACTCTCCCTGTAGCTAACATGTCTCAAGTGGTTCTGAGCAAAGATGCTGGCGGGGGAACCAGGATTAATGAAGGGATCTGAGGGTTCTCAAGTGGAAGGCCTCGTCCAAGTCTTGGGGAACAAAAGTTCCTAATGAAAGAGTATGTTTAGCAGCCCACGCTTGTCCCTGGAGCATGCCCTAGATGGATTCAGGGGTGATGGGGGCGAGTGCCTGTTGAGCATTCCTTCTTGACTTGGAGCAATGCCATAGCTTCTTCAGTCTCGGACAGGCACCGCTGTGGCAGTAGTGATCAGCAGCTCTTCTATGGCCCGGTCCAGGACCAACTGCCCACCGCACCCAGCTCTGTGCCAGATGCCCAGAGATGCTCAATGTGAAGTGAATGAGGAGGCACTTGAGGATCCCAGACACCAGAGTCAGTCTGGCCACTGCTGCCCAGTACTCTTCCTGATTCTCAGAGCCACACGATGCTAACCACCCTCCTGGAGTGGCCAGAGCAGTGCTGAGGTTTTGAATGGCACAGAGTAGGCATATCCTGAGAGATGTGTAAGACCCTGAAAGGTCAATCAAGGCCATGTGGGGACAAGATGGGTGGGGGGAGTGGCCTACATCATTTCTGAATCAAAGAAGAACCCTATATAGCATCCTTCACCTGCTGATCGTGCCTGGGGCCCCACCACTAAAATTCTACTTTCCAGAAAGTGGCTTCACTGCACTTAAAGGTATCAGTTTCACATTCATTTGAATGACTTTTAGACCTTTCTCAAGAGCTGATTTTTCGTTAGAATTGAGCAGCCGAACACAGAACTCCAGTAGAAGGGCAGAGGTTCTGAGAAAGGGAGGGTACCCGAGTTGACTCCAGCTAGCCCTTTAACAGCCGGCTGGTTCCCGCCCCAGATGCACTCCTGGTGCAGACTCCAGGCTGGGGGTTTTGTCTTACCACAGAGGTACTTCCAGTCCCCCCCACCCAATGGGATCTGACCAGTGACAGCCTCTAGGGGGCCACCGGCTGACCCTTTTGAGCATCGACTGCCCTGCTGACCATGCTCTTGGCACTGTCTAATGTCCCAAAGGGGCATCCATATCCTCCCTTCAACCTGATACTTTGCTGGCTCCAAATTTTGCAATCTATTTTCAGATGTAAAACGAGAGGCGGGAGTTAATAAGGAAATGGCCTTGGGTACTGACTGGGATCAAGGCCACACTAGTCTGAGTAAACCCTTTACCGCCATTGGCTTGAAGCCAGCAGCTCCCCCGTCCTCTGTAATCCCTTTGGAACTGTGCCCAGTGGGGACTCTGCACCCATTCCCAAGCTTCCTCGGTGCTGGGGAGTCACTCGGCCCTGAGTCCTCCGGGGAGCAGGGGGGCAGAGCTGAGCGGCTGCCCGGAGCTGGGCGGGAGGAGGGACGGGGAGGGGAAGGTGGGGAGATCCGGCTAGAGGGGAGGCTCCGCCGTCTCCTTCCTTCCTGGTTCCTGCAGCAGCTGCTGCCACTGCTCAGCCCGGTGAGCAGGGAGCGGGCGACTCGAGACGGTGACTCAGAGGTGGAGCAGTGTGCAGGCCAAGGAGCACTGGCGTCCATGGACTCGGGGGTAAGGGGGCCACGCTGGCATCAACTGACATTCCCCGTGAGGGCTTTCTCACACCTGAAGCTGGCAGGTCTGCTTCTCCGGAGACGGGGGTGGGAATGGAGGTGGAGAGGGGACACCCCCCTGGCTCACCTCAATCCAGTACCCTCTAGTAACAGAGCCTCCCCCTCCACCTACGAGCAGCAAGAGGCCAGGATCCACAGGGCCAGGAAAAGGGCACAGGAATACCCAAACACAAGGAGAGTTTGGGAACTTTCAATGGCTGAATGCAGGAGTTTCACCCCCTGGGTCAGCTTCTGGCAGCAAGGGCCCCTCTGCCATGGCCTCCCAGTCACCTCTGCCCCACCAAGTCCCTGTTCCCTCTGGCCTCAATTCCTCAGGTGCTTAAAAGCTCCTAGAAGATCTGAGCTATTTCCCCAGCCTCAGGCCAACCTCGCCCCTCTAGTCCCCTCCCCTGCCTCACATGCACAGAGCCTCATGCATTATTGATGTCCCTGTGGAGCCAGGATGGCCAGGGCTGGTGCCACGGGCCCCTGTGGGCACTGCTGCGGGTCGTGTGTGGACCCCTGCCTGTTCTTAGCTGCCTCTTCTCTCCTGCCTCAGTGTCTCCATTGGCCTAGTCCCCTGCTCTCTCCGGGTGGGTGGTACTTCTCAAGAGCCCCAAAGACTGGGATGGTAGAAAGGGGATGTGAGGCTTGTGTTTGATGAGAGGAGGCGCAGGGGAAAAGGGGGCTTTCTCAGGCCTCAGTTTCTCTGTGCAGAAAACTAGCCCGAGAACTAGAGGATATGGGGACCAGTTGGTGGGGAGTTGAGATGAAGGGGTTAGGGGGTCGGGGTGTCATGGCAGAGCAGTCTCCAAGCCATGGTGGTATGGGTGCAGAGTTCTTGAAGGAAGAGGAGCTGGGTTGAGATCTTGCTTGTCTAGTCTCTGAATTCCTCTGGCCTGTTTGAGAGCCTCTTTCTTCATTCCCCTGCCTCACCTCTGATCACCCCCAGGGAATCTTCCAGAGAAAGCACTGAGTGTTTCCTGGAGCCCAAGAATGTGCACCAGGGTGGGGCTGGGCAGACTTTTCGTGATTTTCTCTCTGCTGGACTGGCCTACCTCTCAGTGAACTAGCCTGAAGTGGCTGTAGTGAAAGAGGGTGTAGGCCGGGACACCCACCCAAGTTGGGATAGGGACGGACTCAGGAGAGGCGGGACAGGTGAGCAGATGTGTTGGTGAGCTCTTGCCTCAGGATGCAGGAGAGGTTAGAGGTAGAGGTGATAGCAGGTCTGTGCTAATGGAGTTTTTCTCTTGTTTCAAGGGCCCCCTCAGGACAAGGTGACATCCTTCCCCTTCCACCCTGTTCTTCATCCTCAGCAGGGAGTGGCCACTCCCTTCTCCATGGACTTCCAAGAGAGGGGTCCTCCCTCGCTGGCAGAGAGCACTCAGTCTACAAAGCCCAGCAGTGCCCAGCAGGTCTGAGGGCCGGAAGCAGGCATTGGGTTGGGACTCACTTGGCTCTCACCAGCCACTCCCCCACTCTGTCCTGGACTGCAGGCTTCTGAGCTGTGGGAGGTAGTGGGGTCTCACCAGCCACTCCCCCACTCTGTCCTGGACTGCAGGCTTCTGAGCTGTGGGAGGTAGTGGAAGAGCCTCGGGGCCAACGGGGTGCAGAGGATATCATGCCTGAGAGGCAGGAAGGCCACCTGCTCAAGAAGAGGAAGTGGCCTCTGAAGGGCTGGCACAAGGTAGGGTGGGCAGGGCAAAGGGCAGGGCCAGATGTGCGGAGGGTTGGGGAAGTTTGGGTAGCTGCTGGGCAGTGCTGGGTGTGGGCGTGTCAAGAAGAAAGGTCCATGTATGCGGTTGCTCTCTCCCCACACCTTTTTCTCTTGGCTACCTGGGTCCTGTTTCTCCCGGGCATCGTTACAGAGGTACTTTGTGCTCGAGGATGGGATCCTTCGCTACGCAAACACTCGGCAAGATGTGAGTCAGGGGCTGGCCAGGGTGGCGGGAGGAGTCTGGCTCCAGAATGCCCTGGGCAGGCAGGGAGCTTCTGGAATCCCCCAGAGCAGGGCCTGAATCTCAGGTACACCATTCCTGGGTGTGGGGTCTTGAACAAGTGTCTTCCCTAAGTTTTAGCCCCCTCATCTCTAAGATGGGGAGAGTGCCATCACCCATTTGTAGCGTCCCTGTCATCTTGGTAAGGGCCCTCAAGACTATGCCTGGCACAAAAGTACCCAAGACAGGGGAGCTTTATCATCCTTGTCCTTGTTTCATTCTCATGCCGGGAATAAAAAACCGAAAGCCTGGCCGCCGAGGCTCTCTCTTCCTTGGCCTTGAGGACTCCCGAGGGTGGGACAGTTTTTCCTGTCCTGTGACTCCTTCAAGCTCAGAATGTGACTTCTGAGTTCTCCTCACAACAGCATGACTGACAAGTCCCTGCTGATACTGTGACTTGGGCATGAGGGTGGACCTACTGCCTGGCCCTTGAACCTAGAGTGGCCTTAGGAAGATGGTGGCTCTGTGGTCCAGGGGTCTAAAGCCAGCCCCTTTTCCCCCACCATCAATCCACTCCAGATCACCAAGGGGAAGCTCCATGGCTCCATTGATGTCCGATTATCCGTCATGTCCATCAACAAAAAGGCCCAGCGCATTGACCTTGACACCGAAGACAACATCTACCATCTCAAGGTGACATCCTTGGGAGCCAAGTGGTGGATTGGCCCCCAGCCTGGCAGAGGCACTGAGGCACACAGAGAGGGGGACAGGGGCTTGAGGGTCTGTCTGTCCACGCGTTTGACAAGTGGGAGTTACTATCGTGTCCAGTAGCCAATGGCAAACCACCCCTGTCTGTTGTTATGTGAACAGGCACAGAGCTAAGGGCTCAGACACTTGGCGAAGCTGTGCTGTGCCTCCCTGCATGGGGCCTCTGCACAAGCTGGGCACTAAACGGGGAGAGCCTGCTTGCCTGGGGACCAGGGCCCTGACTTCTTCCTCTTGGAAAGCAGTCCTCCTTCCATGTATCCCTCTCCCTTGCCATCACTTCTACAGATCAAATCCCAGGACCTGTTCCAGAGTTGGGTGACCCAACTGCGTGCCCACCGCCTGGCCCAGCGCCTGGATGTGCCCCGCGGTCCGCTGTCCGGCACCACTCACCGGAAGGTTAGATGGGCCCTGGGGCGGGAGATGTGGGGATTCAGGGGACTGTGAGACCCAGGGAGGTGGGCACCATCCTTCCTGACCCTTGACTCACCCCACAGGTTCCTGGTGCCCAGCTTCCCACTGCAGTTAGTGCCTCGGCTCTTCCTGGGGTTGGACCTCGAGAGAAGGTGTCTTCCTGGCTGAGGGGCAGTGATGGCCTAGACCGCTGCTCTCATGGTGAGGGGCTCCTGGCACCGAGTCTTGGTGGGTAGGGCCCACTTGTCAGGTCTAGGTGGCATCAGCGGTCACAAGGAGGAGAAAATGTTACCTTCATCCTGGCCTCAGGGAGTCCCAGTCTGGTCAGGGAGAAGCCTCTGCCTCCGAGCTGATCACGTCTACTCAGGCCCTGCCCTGGGAGCCCCAGTCTTACAAAGGGTGACTGGGCTTGTGCCCTAGGCACATGGACAGACAGAAACACAGGGCCAGGCCTCGTGAGAAAAAAAGTATGGCCAGCCAACGCAGGGAGGGGCACCGAGGAGTCGTGCCTGGGACGGAGGTTCTCTGGAGTCATATTCCTAGAGTAGGAATCTACTCTAGGAACGTTGGCCTGGGAGAGGAAGTGCAAACCAAGTTGGGGGGAGAAAGAGTGAGGCCCCCAGCCTGCGAGGAGACAGCAGAGGTGAGGCGTGCTCTGGAGACAGTGAAGATCAGGGTGCCGGCTCTCTTGGGGAACCAGTGTGAGGCCAGACCAAAGGGCGGGACCTGGGAACTGCTTTGGGCTCATGAGTGGGGGACGGGGAGACAGTGTCAGGATTTCCCTGGCCGCCAGGTGAAGTCTTTGGAGAAAGAAGGGAAGCTGGGGGACAGACTTTGCACCCCGGCCAGCGTTGGGAGAGGGACTTCCTCATTCTTCCCGCAGAGCTCTCCGAGTGCCAGGGGAAGCTCCAGGAACTGCACAGACTCCTCCAGAGCCTGGAGTCCCTGCACCGAATCCCCTCAGCCCCTGTGATCCCCACACACCAGGTGAGGTCCAGGGGAGGAGGCAGGCTCCCGTCCAGGGGTCTCTCTCCTGCTTGTCACGTTCATCCCATCACTTCCCTGGACAGGTCCCTTGTCCCCCTTATGTCACTGTTTTCAGGAGAGCCACACATCTGCCTAGTTGCTTCTTCTCCCATGTCCATTTTGCCTCAAGGCCGTCTCTCTGCCCCTTTGGAGCGACCCCTTCCTCCTGTGCCCACGTACCTGCCAGGATGTTGGTCTTCTTCCTCTGGGATGTCAGTTGTCTCTGCACCCTCCCCCATGACCACTTGCCCCTCTCCTGGCTTTGATGGTTGCTGCCCCTTTTCTCCACCCTAAGAGTGAAACTCCCCCCACCTCGACTTGCCAGGCCTCAGTGACAACGGAGAGACCCAAGAAGGGGAAACGGACCAGCCGCATGTGGTGCACACAGAGCTTTGCCAAGGATGACACCATTGGACGGGTGAGGTGGGGTGTAGACCCTAGTCACAGGGTGGGATGTTCTGAAGGAGGCTTCCTCTTCAACCCCTCCCCTCACCCACAGGTCGGTCGTCTCCATGGCTCTGTTCCCAACCTCTCTCGCTACCTGGAGTCTCGGGACCACTCAGGACCCCGTGGGCTACCTCCCCCAGACTATGCCCACCTGCAGCGCAGTTTCTGGGCCCTGGCGCAGAAGGGTGAGTGTATGACGGAGGGCGACGAGGAGCAGGCGGGAGAGGGGGAGGAAGAAGAGTCTGATGGCCCGCCCCTGCCCCCACAGTGCACAGCTCCCTCAGCAGCGTCTTGGCTGCCCTCACTGCCGAACGGGACCAACTGAGGGACCTGCACCAGGATTCAGAGCTGTCCAGGATCGGGGTGAGGCTTGGGGACATGGTGGCTGGTGAGAGGAGATGGCTTGAGGCTGAGTCTGCAGGCCTGGGGGTGCAGGCAGATCTGGGCTGGGAAGGGGGTGTGGCACAGGCAGACTCTGCATGGCAGAGTCGGGAGGGCTTCATCCTGTCCCCTCATCCTCTCTTTGCAGGTCTCTGAGGCCTCAGCTGGCCCGAGGCGCCTCCATTCACTGTCCATCTCCTCGGACACTACGGCAGACTCTTTCAGTTCCCTCAACCCTGAGGAGGTAGGAACTGGGGTGGGCTGTGGGGACCATTTCTCCTGGGCCTTCTGTCCTAGCAGGAGTGAAGGCATGGTTGGTTTTCAGACCTGAAACAGAGCCTAAAAATTCTAGCTCCAACCCCTTTCACATAAAATTGGCAGTAGCCACATCTCGTTCATCCCGTAACAGTGTGCAGAGTGCTTTTACTTTTAATTCAAAGGCCTGTGAGGTGGTGATTCTTCCCTTCAAGTGTGTAGATGAGGAAACTGAGACTCAAAGAGTATAATTGATGGGTCCAGGCTCCCACGCTTGTGGACCGGCTGAGTGGAGATGTAGGGACTGAGCACAGACTCCAGGGCCCTAGTCCACAGGTTTGAACTTGGCTCCACTGCATGCCAGCTTTATGACCTTGAGGCTCAGTGTTCTAATCTGCAAAGCAGGGGTAATAAGTACGTCTACCTCGTAGGTTGTCAAGATTGAGTTCATGCAAGCAAAGGGCTTGGAGCTGGGCTCAGAGTTGGTGCCCAGAAAGTGTAAGCAGTTATTGTGGAACCGTGTCTCCTTACTCCCACGCAGGTGTTCATTCCACTGCGCTCACCCCTGCTCGACAGGTTTCAGACTCAGACAGTCAAAGTCCCTCTCAAGGGAGATGTCAAGCAAGGGGACCTCTGCTTGACTCTCCTGGCTTGGCCTCTGGGACCTTACACCCATCCTGCTCTCACAGCAAGAAGCTCTGTACATGAAGGGGCGAGAGCTGACCCCCCAGCTGTCCCAGAGCAGCATCCTGTCCCTGGCTGATTCCCACACAGAGTTCTTTGATGCCTGCGAGGTTCTCCTATCCGCCAGCTCTTCTGAGAATGAGGTGAGGAAGGTGGGAAGCTGGCAGTAAGGGGAGGGGACCCTGCAAGTATAGGGGCGGGGTCCAGAGAGACTAGAATCTGTAGATTCCCAAACCCTTTCTACCTGCCTCAGCCGCCGTCTCTGGGAACACGTCCAACACCGCTGGGTTGGAGAGGCCCTGCTCAGAAATCTGTGCCGGGGACTCTTCTTCCAGTTCGATGTGCTTTATCCCCATTGGCTTCTCCTGAAACTGCTGCCTCAGCTCCACCCCAGCCAGCTTCCTGTGACCCTATTTTAGACCCAGTGCTCCCCTGACTGCTCCTCCGTTCCCCCACCCTGCTGAATCTCAGTAATCCCCAACTTCCCTTCCATTTGTGTCTTGCCAAATCTCTGAGCTTTCTCCCCACAGTCGAAGGGCCAGACCCTCCCTCTCCCAAGGTGGCAGGTGATGCCAGGCCTCCTAGGGCAGCGTCTTAGGACTCAGACCACCCGCCTCCCAAATACGTTCTCTTCCCCTTCCCACCAAAGGGCTAGCTGGGCAGTCTTGCCAGGCCCTGGGCACTGCCCAGCTGCCCAGGGGAGGCCCTGTCTGCCCGGCCTGTCATCTGTCCCGGCCCAGGGCTCAGAGGAGGAGGAGTCGTGCACCAGTGAAGTCACCACCAGCCTGTCTGAAGAGGTGCTGGACCTCAGGGGAGCTGAGCGCTTTCAGAAAGGTGCCAGCCAGGTGTTTGGCAGGGAGGGGCTGGAGGTGGGCAGAGAAATGGTGTTGTCCAAAGCCCAGGCCCCTTGGGGAGGCAGTCCCTTGTGGTAACTAGTGAGCTAAGGCCTTTGGATGCTGACTCCAGAGATGACCCTAAGGGGTGAGGAAAGCTAAACTGTGAGCTATGGCATGTTCCAGAAGTGGCTCCGGAGGTGGGACAGGTAGGGGCTGGCCTCTGTTCGGTCTTCTGAGAAGGTTCACATAGGGTCTGAGAGAGAGGGAGAAGATCACACCTTGCCACTTTTTAGTAGTGTGACTTCGGACATGCCATTTTACTTCTTGGAGCCTGTTTCCCCATCTATAAAATCGGCTGAATAATATGCACCCTGACATCAGTTTCTGTGTGTATGAAAGGAATAGAAGGCAAGAGTGGGGATTCTGGAAGGGCTTCTGGGGTACAGGGTCTCCCCGCTGCCCACCTAAACCCCTCGGGAGCTCATTGAGAATTAGATCCCCAGTGCCCTGCCCCACAGAGAGTTGAGACTGGGTCTTAGGGTGGGAGGCAGCTGGGCAGTGGGCCAGCCTATGGGCCTCCTGTGTCAGGATGCCAGGAGAGTGACATGGCTGGGGTGGGCCCCAGGGGGGTGTGTTCCAGGGAGAGCTGCAGGGCCGCCCCGTCGCCGCCGCCTTCCCGCGGCCAGCGGGCCGGGGGCCGACGTGAGCCTGTGGAACATACTGCGTAACAACATCGGCAAGGACCTGTCAAAGGTGTCGATGCCTGTGCAGCTCAACGAGCCACTCAACACTCTGCAGCGGCTCTGTGAGGAGCTTGAGTACAGCGGCCTCCTGGACCAGGCCAGCCGCATCACTGACCCCTGCGAGCGCATGGTACCAGCCCCAGCCCCTTGGGCCCAACCTGGCTACCTCTTCCTCTTGACGGCTTCTGCCTCCCAAGAAATCCTGGCCGGGCTGCTCCTTGCCGCTGAAGTTGTGCCTCAGTACCCCAGTCCTTGCTTATGGTGGGACGGCATCTCCTTCTCTGATCCCCAGCACCCCCAGTGGCATCCCCCTGCCCTTCCTCCCTCAGGTGTATATCGCAGCCTTTGCTGTCTCTGCCTACTCCTCCACGTACCACCGAGCGGGCTGCAAGCCCTTCAACCCTGTCCTGGGGGAGACCTACGAGTGTGAGCGGCCTGACCGAGGCTTCCGCTTCATCAGTGAGCAGGTGTGGGCCCTGGAAGATGGGAGCTGGCTTCGTAGGTGTCTGGGGCAGGGATGCACCTGGGCTCCAGAGGGGCCAGGTTGTGGGAGAGGAAGGGGGCATTTGGCTCAGGGCCAGGCACTGGGCCATATGGTGGAAGTGCAGAGGGTTCTACTCAGAAGAGCTCCCTGCTTAGTGTGGGAGACGGACTTGAAACAAGGAGTTAGTGTACCAAGTTCCAGAGCGGGGATTATGGAAGCTTATAAGAGGTTCTTCAGCTCCCCTTGGGAAGGCATGCTCTAGGTGATCTTGAGCTAAGTCTTGAAGGACGAATTGGAGTTCACCAGGAGTATGAGGGGCTGAGGAGAATGGGATGTTTCAGACAGTGTAAAGGAACAGATGGAGCATGTTTGGGAGGAGGTAGAGACGGGGCTGGAAGACAAGGCAGGCTCTGAGGAGCCCTGTAGGTAAAGGTAGGGAGGGATTTGTTTGTTTCGAATCCTAAAGGCTATGGGGAGTCCTTGGAGGGTTTTAAGCAGTAGAGTGACATGCTCAGAATTCCATTTTCTAAAGAACACTCAGGCAGTGGTGTGCGGACAGATCAGAGAAAGCCATTAGGAGGCCATTCCAGTCATCACCCTAAAAGCTGATGGGGACCTGCACTTAGGCCGTGACAGCTCAATTAGGTGGACGGAGGAATTCAAGAGCTATTTATGTGTTGCCCTTGACAGGACTCAGTGGTCAACGGAATATTCTTACAACTAAGGAGTAGGGGAGGTGGTTGATGAGAGGGAGAAGGCTGGGGTAGCCGCGGATTTCTGGATTGAGGGCTTCAGTGGGTGTGCAGCAGAGCCAGTCAGCAAGATGGAGAGAACGTGAGGAAGGTAACTGAATTAGGGAGATTCCTTGTCCATGGGGGCTTGATTTCCAAGGGGAGATGTCCAGCAGGCCCCGGAGAATGTGGGCCTCGAGCTCCTTGGAGAGAACTGGGTGGCGCTGACAGATCCGGGAGTCACCAGCTTAGATGACGGGTAAAGTCCTAGACTGCTCCCAGGAGAGGGTCAGGAGAGGAGGGTGGGCAGGGAAGGTGGAGGAGGGAAGGGACGGGGAGGTCAAATGGGCCATGGGACTCAGTGGGGGTGTCACCGGCTTCCTGACGAGGGAGATTTCAGACAAAGGCTGGGGGCCGAGGCTGGATTACAGTTGGCATAAAGTGGAAGTAAAAAATATATATATATACAGATTATTTCCAAAAAATGTTACCATGAGAGAAAGAGGAGGTAGAGAGAGTGGCAACCAGAGGGGGCGGTAAAGGGTGGCGGCAGTTTTTTTGTTTAGATTTTAAATGTTTTTGAAAACATGATGACACGTGCATGGAGTCCGATAGTGTGTACAATAGAAAATGAGCCCCCACCCCACCCGTCTGAGGGGAGAGCTGCTGCCCGCGTTTGTTTTATGCATGTGTGAGAAAAGATATACCTGGCTAGAAAGAAAAGGGTTACTCTTTTTAATATGGAAGAAACAGGAGATATTTCTATTCAGAGAGAAAGAGAAATGTAGCGGGAAAGACTAAAGGGCAGAGGGGCGGGGGATGGGAGGAGTGAGGCGGCTGCAGGGAGGGGTGGGAGGCAGCATGGAGGAGAGGGGCCCTCGGGTGGCAGGAGGTCGGGATGGGAGCCTGTAAATTGGTGGAAGGCATTGGCCTCTCTGTTCTCCCTCTGACTGTGAGGGGCCCCTCTGTTCTCCCTCTGACTGTGGTTTGAAGAGTATGGCTTGGGTGTAGGCCCTCAGAGGAGGACTGTGGTGATGCTGAGGGCCTAGGTGTCGACGTGATGTAGAATTAGAGGTTTCCCAGCGTGTGCTGTGTATCTGTTATGTGGAAGGGTAGGGGGTTCTGAAGAGCAGGGACCTGGGACAGCATGGAGGAGGCCAGTCATTGCCGGGAGTTGTGGCGAGTGATGGCAGCAGGTTGTTGAGGGTGCTGGGTGAGAGGCCTGGAAGAGACAGAGCAGTCTCAGCTGGGCAGGAAGGAGGTGGAGACGGGGCTAACAGGCCACAACAAAGCAGAACAGCCAGAAGTCTCGGCAGGAGCCACAGGCAACAGGAATGGAGAAAGGGTCAAGCCAGGCAGGCTTGTAGGATTCAGGAGTTCAAGGTTCCAGATATGGAGCTGTTCCAAGGAGCACAAGGCCAAGGTTTTCCAAGGGTGTAGTATGGAGGTTGCAGGGTGGTGATCAGTTTTGGGGGAGAAGAGGGTGAGGGAAGAGGGTCCTTATGGGACAGTTGGCTTTCAGGCAGGGCACGGTGGAGGCCCCACCTGTCACTGCTAGAGGACTTTATAGGCTTGAGCAGGGGTTCTGGGGAGCACCATGACAGGGGTAGCAAGGAGGGCTCCAAGGGGGAGTGAGTGAGAAGGCAGAATGGAGGGGCCTCATGTGAAAAGAGAGGATGATGGAATTTGGGTAGTGGCCAAGGATGACAGGGACAAGAGACCTGGAACTAACTCATCTTCTGGTTGGCAGGGAAACAGGGGCTGGAGGTAAGGGACTTTGGGGGGCCCTGGGGTCAGGAGAGGACCTTATGGTCCTCAAGGGCAGCCTCAAGAGAACTTCTTTGCTTACCAAGGTCTCCCACCACCCCCCTGTCTCGGCGTGCCATGCAGAATCAGAGAACTTCATCTTCTGGCAAGGTGGGTGGGGGTGCACGGTAGGGTGGGCCTGGGGGTGAAGGTCAGATGGGGGAGGGGCTGGAACACTCTCTCATCTAATCTCTGCTGTCCCTCTCCCTCCCCCACACCAACTCCAGACATGAAGTGGAAGAACAAGTTCTGGGGCAAATCCTTGGAGATTGTGCCTGTGGGGACAGTCAATGTCAGCCTGCCCAGGTGAGTGTTCCTAAGTGCTCAGCAACCAGGTACAGTCCACAGGCCATCCTCCAGTCTGGGATGGGGAGGTAGTAGGAGGGACAGGATAGGAAGGTCTGGCCTTAAGCCGCTTGGGATGGGGCAATGTCTCTATATATTTTGCACCTATATTTGCCACAGTTGCCAATAAAGGTGAAAAATCATGGTAGAGCTGGAAGGGCTCATTGAGGTCATCTGATGCAGCGGCTTTCACACTTTTTTGACCATGACTCACAGTAAGAAATGTGTTTGAGATCTCAAGCCAGTACATGCATGTGCGTGCACAGACCCATACATGTAGACAGACACATACACACACAGAAACCTAAATTAATCTCAGCACTGGTCAGAAGCCACATTTAAGACCCCCTCATCCAGCTCATGTTACAGGTGGGAACCGCAGCCAGAGGAGAGAAACTTGCCCAGCGGGATCCGGGAGTGAGCCCGAGGCCAGTGCAGGGGTTGGGGAGCCTGGGCTTTGGGGTCAGCAGTCCTGACTGGGAGTCCTCATTCTGACAATAGTTATGCAAGCGGCAAAAGACTTGAAGCCTCAGAGTCTTGAGTTTGCTCTTCTATAAAATGAGAGTAAGGAGTAACACCGATAGAAGTAGGGAGTAAACAGGGAAATGGAACAGACCCACCACCGTGCCCGGCACTCAAGGGCACGGGCCCTGTCTGTGTTTTGACCCCCATGACTTAGGCACATAGGAGCTTTATCAGTGAATGGAAATGTGTTAGTTGAATACTTTCTGGGAAGGTTGCCCTGCTTTATAAGTCACCCTTCATGGCACAGCCTGAACCAGACCCATGTGACCTGTTCCAGTGAGACAGGTGCTCCCCAGCTGAGGGTGGCACTTGTTTTCCAGAGCCAGCCAGCTGCCCTCCCATGCTCTGTCTCTCTCAGGTTTGGGGACCACTTTGAGTGGAACAAGGTGACATCCTGCATTCACAACATCCTGAGTGGTCAGCGCTGGATCGAGCACTATGGGGAGGTGCTCATCCGGAACACACAGGATAGCTCCTGCCACTGCAAGATCACCTTCTGCAAGGTGGGCACGCCACCCTGACCCTGCCTGGCCACCCCTAGCCGCTCACCCTGGTGAAGGGGAGGGGACACCTACCTAAGCCCCCCGCCCTTACCCCCACCCCAGGCCAAGTACTGGAGCTCCAACATCCACGAGGTGCAGGGTGCTGTGTTCAGCCGGAGTGGCCGTGTCCTCCACCGTCTCTTCGGGAAGTGGCACGAGGGACTGTACCGGGGACCCCCACCCGGTGGTCAGTGCATCTGGAAACCCAGTAAGTGGATTGGTCAGGGAGGGCTAGGCAGGGTGAGGGCAGCTATGACATAGTCCTCCTGCCCCAGCCCCTGCCTTTCCCCGCCAGACTCAATGCCCCCAGACCATGAGCGAAACTTCGGCTTCACTCAGTTTGCCTTGGAGCTGAATGAGCTGACGTCAGAGCTGAAACGGTCACTGCCTTCCACAGATACGCGGCTCCGGCCAGACCAGAGGTCAGTGCTAGGCGGGCCCTGCCCTAAAACCACCAGGCTCCTCCCTCCCGCACGTGGGTTTCTGTGTAGAGCGGGGACTTTGTCTTTCTTTCATTGAGTGCCTCAGGGAGATGGGGGCCTTTTTGGCGGCAGAGCTGGGCGGGGGATGGAGGCCTTGGATTTGGGGGCCCCTGAGGGGGCAGTTCTGCTGACAGTTGTCTGGATACTCAGGTACCTGGAAGAGGGGAACATACAGGCCGCTGAGGCCCAGAAGAGAAGGATCGAGCAGCTTCAGCGAGACAGACGCAAAGTGATGGAGGAGAACAATATCGTCCACCAGGCTCGCTTCTTCAGGTCACTCTGCCCTTGCCCTGGCTCTCTGCAATCCAGCCTCCCGCTCCTCCCCTCTGGCCCTTCCTGCTTTGAGTGGGGCCAGCAGTTGGAGGCAGCATCTCAGGAAAGCCTTAATTCTGGATGTTCACCATTCCCCTTCCATGATTCTTGTCCCCCAGGCGGCAGACGGACGGCAGCGGGAAGGAGTGGTGGGTGACTAACAACACGTACTGGCGGCTGCGGGCTGAGCCAGGCTATGGGAACATGGACGGGGCCGTGCTCTGGTAGCCCTGGCCCCGGGGGCAGGAGGCTCCAGTTCTTCCCTCCTGCCTCCACTCTGGACACGGACACACGGGTGAGGCCAGGCTCCCCAGCTCACTGCCCTGGAGACCAGAGGGGCAGTCCTGGCTCTGGCCCTCCCCCCTCTGCTGGCCAGAGGGGCTGCATCTCAGCCCATCACCCACCCCATGGTTGGGGTGAGAAGCAGGATTTGAGCTTCCCCAGTCTCGTTGCTCCCATAACCAGCATGTAAGACCCTTCTTGCTTTTTTACTTTCTTCCTTCCCCCTTGGGGTACTTGGGGGAGAGTCCAGGCTCTCCAGGATCTGCTCCCCATTTCAGTGCCTTCATAGGACACAGGTGACCCCCTGATGTTCCCCAGGCCCCCTATGCCCAGGGCTCTGGCCCCAGATGTGCGGTTAGGGTGAGGGAGGGGAGGAGGCAGCCTTTTCTTCCACCTTGTCCCTCCCAAGCCCCTCTCCAGCATCTTCTCCACTGGCCCAGCGGGCCTCCCTTTGCTTGGTCCCTGGCAATCTCTCCCATCCTCCGGGATCCCTTTCTCCCAAACTGTGGAATGCCTGCAGCTTTCAGGTCTTTTGGCCCTGGTCCTCGAGCGGTTTCCTTGAGGACCCGCCAGGGTCCCCCCAGAGCAGATGAGGCCTCTCCAAGAGGTGGGGAGCAGACTGGAGCAGGCTGGGCGCCTGGCCTCAGACCCACTGGGAGTGAGTGAGCACGTGTGAGAGTGTGAGTTTGTGTAGAAGAGTGTGTGCGTGCACATGTGCCTGTGTACTGCTTGCAGGCGAGCAGGGTTCCCAATGTAGCCCGGACCTGGGTGTCCACCACTGTTGCTGCTCATTTTCACACGGTCTGCCTCTGACCAAGGTGAATTGCTGACATTCCAAGCTCCAATAAAGACTGTCCTAAACGTTGGCCTGTGACCGTTCACTTAAACACACGTGCACTCAAGCTTAGTGAAGGCCCACAGCTACCCACACACACCTGGGCTAAAAATCCGATATCATCGCTTCCTTAATCTTCACATCCTGTCAGTACCATCTCAAGTATCCCTCAGCGCTGGCCCTTCTCTTGACTGCACCTGGCCTAGGCTGGGCCCTTACCGACCCTTGCCTGGACTATGGCAATTGCCTTGGAGCTCCTAGTCACTCCGTTTTGAAGCTGGCTTTCAAAGTGAGATTTTAAAAGAGAAAAGGTGACACCTCGTGCCTAGTTCAAATACATTCATTGCTCTTGAGTGTCTAGAAGAAAAATCCAAACTCTTCAACCAGGCAGAAAACTATGTGGTCTCTGTCCTGCCCTGGCATAGACTGTTGACCCCTCCCCACCCCTCAGTTAGGGCTGTGCCCTCACCCCTAACCACCCAAATCAGTGAGGAAAAGTGGGAGGGACCAGAGGGGACTAGAGCATGGTCCTCAACCCCGGGGGCTGTGAACCGGTACCGGTCCGTGGCCTGTTAGGAACTGGGCTGTGCAGTACGAGTTGAGTGGCAGGCGAGCAAGCGAAGCTTCATCTGTATTTGCAGCCGCTCCCCAGCACTAGCACCGCCTCCGCTGCACCCCAGATCATCAGGCATTAGATACTCAGAGGAGCACTGGTTCCTGGTGCCCCAAAATGGGGACTCCTGGGCTAGAGAACAGGGCAAGCTGCAGTTTCTCCTGCTCCCCCATCACCTAGGCTGAGCCCAGCTGTCATTTCAAAGCTGTGCGATCCTGGTCAAGTGCCTTACGTCTGTGTTCAGAGACCTCATCCTCTCATTTAGCTTCTTATGGGTCTCCGAGGAGAATGTATGTGGAGTGTCCAGGCTCCTGAATTCGTCAGTTGTCTCCTAGCCCCTGACCCCACCCGACTGTAACAGCAGGCCTCAGGCTCTGCCTTGGTTTGATGGATGTCCTAAGAGCAAGTCATGCTTTCTTTGGGGGGTCGCAAGAACAGAGGGGACCCCTGAGCTATGGCAGCCCAATCCTAGTCCTTTTTACCCCTCCCCCAGCCCCAGGAGAAGAGTGGTGGCCCACATTTCCAGTTTATTTCTAGAGAGTGTTAAAGTGAACACATTTGCCCTGACACTACATACTAGAAATAACCTATCAGGCTCCCCGAGAATCCGGCAGTGGCTGGGGCCCAGCTCAGCAGTGATAAATGACAGCGGCAGACACTACTTAGCAGCCCACGTTCCTGCAGGTTGCCAGTGCACTCAACTTCTGCCCACCTTCATTCTTCGGAGAGCATTCACTGGGTCAGGAAACCGCTTCTCTGGGAGACCCAGATATCCCCAACCACTCCCAGAAGCTGCCCAGGTAGTCTGGCAGAGGGCGGCAGGTCCCCTTTGCTGGTGTCTCCTCCCTGCCAGGTAACAACTTCCCCAGGAGCTGCTGGTCCAGGACCACCCCCCACACAGAAAGCCCTCTTAAGTTTCCACTAACATCTCTCCTGCTTCTGCACCGCCCCGCCCCCGCAAAGCCATCGCACTGGGGCAGGCACCCTGAATTTAGTCTTATCCCCTAACTTTAAACTTCCAAAGAGAAAGGCAGGCGGAGTGGGGAGCAGGAAGAGGCCCACCCTTAGATCCAGACAAGAGGTGCCTCAGCCAGCGCCCGCCCGCCCCACGGGGCTGGAAATCAGTGGGGTTGAGGGAATGTGGTCCCCGACTCCTCATGGACAACATTCTGGGTATCTAGGACCCTGGAATTCCTGACCAAATTGCTTCTAGATTACAGTGCAGGTATTTCCCAGGCACACCTTATCATTGACGGTGCCTGCCAGTGTGTGTAGCCCCTCCCAATGCATGACAGACACAGGGGTCAGCCATTGGCCTAGGGCCAGGTCTCCCTACACTGGGGAAGAACTTGAAGGATTCTGAGAATTCTAGATTCAAACCTGGCCTTTCAGGTCGCAATGAAGATATATTTTGTCAAGGTTGGAAGATAAAACATATTTAAGTTGTTAGTTTGGTTTAAGTCTTTAAGTATGAAACATGATATATGGGTCTGCATTTGTATTCCTGTCCTGAGCCCTCCGAGTGTTGGGGGGCAGGCCTGGGAAGGTTCCTTGTGTCATGCTTCTGAAGGGTGTATGTGCGTGTGCGGTGGGGGGGACCTTCATTGTGCCCTCCTGGGAAGGATAAGTAAGAATGGGGATGAGAAGGAAGCTAAGCCGGTGCCAGTTTAGCAGAAACTTCTTGGCTGATGGGGGAAGCCATCTCACCTAGGACCCCTGGAGAGAGAGAAGGTGAGATGTGGCACCGGCAGGTCACATTTGCCTGCCCTCCCTTCTCTGCCACTTAGCAAGGTACTCCAGACTCAGGGCAGCCTCTCTCCTCCAAGCTAGGCCATCAGAGGCCAGCGCACTCCCCTCCACCGTCTGTGAGGCAGGGACAAACACTGGACTAAGGCAGAAGGTATGAGTTCTGGGCCTGGCTCTGCCACTTATTCCCTTCCTCCGGTTCAGCCTCTATAGAGTGAGCACAGTGATAATGGCCCAGCTCCCTCAGTTTCCCTCCATTGTTAAAGGCGATAGTGGGACTTGGCAGCGTCCAAGCAATGGAGCGCCAGACAAGGGTGACTTCAGATGACCCGGGGAGGAGCTCTGCTGTCCCCACTCCTGGGGCCTCCCAGTGCAGCAAGTCCTCGCTGAGCGAGGGAAGCAGGACTCCTGTGCAGGTGTGCAGACGCAGTTGGTGCCCCACGTTTCCCAACGCTTTTGCCAAGTAAAGGAGGATACGAAACATCTTCACAAAGCATGGGAGGCTCAGCATTGGTCAAAGGGTGGGGGTCAGCACCCCTCATTTCTGTGGTCCCCTGCACCATCCATCAGTCCCTGAGACAAAACACAGCCTCTTTACGTCTTTAACTGTCTGATTCCCTCCCCAGTTAAGGAGCCTCTGGCTGTGGGGAGTTCCAGCTCCATCCACCTCAGACACACAGAGAAACCTGGCTAAAAGGGCCAGAAAGTTCAGGAAGGGCGGGAAACCCAGGCTGGCAAAGAGGATGGTAGAGGGGGCAGAAACGGGTACTTGTCTCAGGCGTGAACTTCATCGCGTGCTCTGGCACCGACACGGGGTGGCCGGGAGTGGAAGGTGACTGGGGCGCGTGGTGGTGACAGCCGGCTTCGCAAGAGCCTGGAGGGCAGAGCCGCGCCGCCCAGCTGGGCAGCTCGAGTGCAGCTCGCCGGGTGGCCGCGGGGCGGAGCCCGAGGACCAGAGATGGCGGAGCGCCACTGTCGGGCTGGAGGGACTCGGCGCGCCGCGTCCTTGGTCGCCCCTGCCCGGAGCGGCGCGGTACCCCATCAGCTGCTGGTGGGTAAACTCCGCTGGGATGAGGGAGAGAGGGCTCGGGGGACCCCGGCGCCGGGGCGCGCCAACCGGCAGCCGGAGTTTCTGAGCCCTCTTTCTGCGTACACGAATGCGGGTCCCTCCCTGGGGCTCTGCCCAACCCAGGACCTTGGCGCCCAGCCTCTAGCCCTCCCCCTGCAGAGAGGGCAGACCCAGGGCGCCCCAACCCTGGACGGCCTTTCGCCCCTCTATCTCAATGGGCGTCCGGTGTGTCCTGGGATGACCATCTGGAAAAGGATGTCCTGATCGAGACGAGGATGGAACGGGGGCAGTATGGGCCCGAAGAGGGGAAAGGGGTGAGAACAAGAGGTGAGAAGGCAGGGATGTCTGCAGGTAGAATAATTTAGAAGCCCCTGTCATGGAGAGAGGGTATGGTGGCAGAATTCCCTTTCTAGGCTGTCAGTTTCTCCTTGTAGTTCTTTCAAACGACAACAGCGTAACATAAGGGTTTTTTTTTTTATTCCCTCCTCACCCCTATTCAAAATAACGCATTGTTCATTGTTGGAAAATTAGAAAACAACAACAACAATAACACATGGTTTTAAAAGTATGTGTACTATTCCATTGGAGAATAGGATGTTTAGATTTATAACCTTTAAAATATATTATAATCACACGGCAATGGAAATCCTTGAAGCATTGTCTGCATCTGATTTTTTTTAGGCTAAATTACTAAACATGAAATTATTAGATCTAATGCAACGGATTTCAAGCCTGGCTGCACATCCTGTTGCTCCAAGAAGTTTTACTAAAGACCATAACTCCAGTGGCCCAGTCATCACCGACCTTCACCACTCAATTCCAGACTCTACTAACTGAAACGGACTCAAACTGTCTACTCATTCAGACTATTTACCTTGTTCATACTTCATAATAACTTTATTTCTTAAGTATTACTCAAATAATAATGGTTTTTCTTTCTTCTCTAGTGGATTTTGCTTATTTGTAGTCTAAGAAAAATGCCCATTTCATTCACATTTCCAAGTATATCAGTATGTGTTGTTCACTCATAATTATTTTTATAAACCCAGTAGCTGTTACTATATCTCATTCTTAATTCTCAAAATTTATTTCTGTCTGAAGGCTACGTTTTTTTTTTTGAAAACTGATAATACGAAATGTTGGAAAGGATAGAGAACAATTGATCTCTCATACATTGCTGGTGGGAGTATACATTGGTACAACCACTTGGGAAACTGTCAGTACCTATAAAGCTAAAATTCTTATACCCTAGGACCAACGATTCCTCTCCTAGTCGTATTTCCAATAGAAATGAATGCACATGTTCCCCAAAGGACACATACAAGAATATTTGTAACATTCATTATTCATTATTATCAAAATACTGGATACATCCCAAATGTCCATCAAGAGGAGAATGGATACATAAATTGTGGTGTGTTTACACAATGGCAATCAAAAGAATAGAGATACAAAGAAGAAAGTACTGCTACTTACAACCCAATGAATATAACAGACATAATACTGAGCAAAAGAAGACATACTACATAATTAGTGACATCATTTATAGAAAGTTTTATGGTGATAGAAAACCAATTATTGGTGACCGTTACAGAAAGGGATATTGGCTGAGAGGGGTTCCAGTGGAGGCTTCTGGTGTGCTGGAAATGTTCTAAATTCACCAAGCTATACGTTTAAGATTTGTGCACTTGACTGTACATAATTATACCTCAATACAAAGTAAAAAAGAAAAAAAGAAAAAGCACTTCTGTTTTGTAATATTTTCCCCAAATGTGAATTTCTTTCTCGTGAACTCTTTACTTCCTTCTTTTTGTTTCATATTTTATTAACAAATCTCATTTGGTTATTTTTAAAAGTTTATTATTTCTAGAGTGAACATAATTAAATAACACATGTTGTTTGGCCAGAACTGTCATGGCTGGCTTTTCCTAGGGTTTTCTCAGTCATTGTTTGAGGATTATTATGAACCTTCTCTCAAATTAAGTTTTAAAAATGCAAATAGCAATTTTATTATGTCACTATTTTTTTCTGAAGTATTTGTATTTAATTCCATATAATTTCCTTACAGATTATACAATCTATAAAGTAAAACAACAAAAGAAAGAGAAAGCAAAGCAAGATGCTTATGCCTGAAGCAGAGCAAGGCATAAGGTGAGCAGGGTTCCTTAAAATTTTTCATGCCAAAAGTACAATACAACTGTTAACTGCTAAATTTTATTTTATTCCCTCCACAGAAAACACTAGAGAAATACATGCTGACTTTCTACAAAAAGTGTAAAGGGATTTTTTTGTTATGTGTAACAGGCACAATTATTTAAAGTTAGTAATTTTTTTGTTTTAAATTTATTTTTTTAATTGAAGAAATGATTTTAATTTTCTCCCTGTATACCTCCCCCTTAAAGTTAATAAATTTTTATTTAAGGAATTTCTCATGTTGTGATTCCTTCCACTACCTTAGTTCCCCCTGAGTTTGAGTCTTAATCCCTTTTAAAATAATTTTTGCTCAGTCCACAGTTGTCATGTCAGTCAGTCCTATAATCATTGAGACCTAATTTCTTCAAGCAGTTTACTTTCAAGCCCTAAAAGTTAAATTGTAAGAAGTACTTTGCTATTTTGGCAAATAGCCTAAAATATATTATTCCTTAATTGTTTCTAATATTGAAAAGTCTTATTACATCCAGTTTTTACTTACTGAGCCTAGCAGAAAATGTTACAGGTCTCATTGTCACCACTGCAATAAACTTACTGTGATGGAAGCATAACTTGTGTCTCAATGTAGCCACATTATTATTTTGTTATTTTTAATTGTGGTAAAATACACAGAACATAAAACTTATCATCTTAACCATTTTTAAGTGTAGTTATATACTTCTGCAACCATCACCAGCATCCATTCCCAGAACTTTTTTCATCTTCTCAAACTGAAATTTTTTACCTATTAAACAATAATACCCCATTCTCCTTTCCCCCCAGTCCCTGGCAACTACTATTCTATTTTCCATCTTTATGAATTTGACTCCTCCAAGTGTCTGTGTGTAAGTGGAATCATACAGTATTTGACAGGATTTCGAAGAGGTTAGTGTTGCCTAAAATATGAGCATTACATAGGGAGAAAAGTATGTTTTCAGACACTTGAAAATCCTATTGGCAGCACTGAAAGAAAATAAAAATATTTTCTTATTTTTATAAGGTAGCAGAATACTTGAGGTGACCCTGATCTGTCCAGGGTGCTGATAACTCACAGGCCATCTGCCAAACATTTTTTTCATACTTGTTATGATATTAGCTCCAGTGGCTTTATGGCTTCCAGTTTCAAGTAGAACTGAGGGTCCAGACTCTTCTCTTCCATTCCTCACCCTGAAGAAAATTAAGTTAGAGACATCCTATCTTGAACCCAATAGATTAGAATCCCAAGGAGCCTTGAAAAGAATTACAAAGCTCAAAATGAAGCATGACTACATAATACCTTGGATAAGAGTATATGAACATTAGGCTGAAATTTGAAAAGAATTACAGTAATAAATTCACAGTTCAGGATAATGGCAGCTCTGGGGGAGACCAAGGGAGCTGAACAAAGAAAGAGGATGCAGATAAATGCAAAATTATTGGTATCATTTTGGGTCTTAATTTGTGTTTGATTCATAGGCATTTATTTAAATATTACTTTAGGTCCTAGGTGTATACCACGTGTATTTTTATATGCACCAAACATGCAATATAAAAGATAATGAAGATTAATAATATTCCTTAAACAAATCTTGAAAAGAGTTATACCTAGGGAGGTATTTGCCTCCTGCTGGAAGAATCGAGCCACCCGAAGAAATAGAAGTGTCTGGTCTTTCATCTCCCACATCGTTTGTTACTATTGAAAACATGTGAATTGTTAATCTTACTACACTTTTATATTGAAAATAATTCTATATAAAAAATACACCATTTTATCAACCAGTTTAGAAATATCACTTTGTCACTCTCCCATTTTATGAGACTATTTGACCCTAATTGCTCTTTTGGTACCATATTGTCGTTTTCACTGCTAGGACTGTCTGAGCACTTCCTCTGAGCTACTCGAAAATAAGCAATTTTTGCATCATGATTATGTCCCTGGAAATTTTATCCCTGGATATCCATTCGCTATTTATGAGCTTCGCAATGCAACAACCTGTTGTATAAATTTTCATTTTTATTATAAAAATATAAAACAGACGATGTAGAGAGGACAGACGATGAACCTCTATATTTTCATCCCGCAGGCTTAACACTTATCAAACTTTTTGAGAACATATGTTTTTATTTCTCTGGAATAAATGCACAGGAATGCAATTGCTGAGTCCTATGTCAGTTGCACCGTCCAGATGTTTTTGCACGTGCAGACTACATATTACATATATTCTAAAACAGCAAGCATTCTGTAAGCATCCTTCTGTGGCTTTCTTTTTATTCCCCCCCCCTTTTTTTTAACCTAATACTGTGTCTTTCTATTTGCTTATGTATAAGACTACATCATTCATCTTAACGGATTCATAATATGTTCCACTGCATGAACTTACAGAAACTGTGGCCTGCACTGAGCAAGACCCTCGGAAGCTGCTGCTGTCATCCTCTCCCAAGATCATGATCGTTGCCGCTGCTGCCCCACTCCTGCACTGAGATAAACTCACGCCTGGAGTGTGTTCTCTAGCTTGTCACTTTTTCCCCCTTGTGACTTATCCACAATTACTTAGACTTAACTATGAGGACACTAATTTCTTTGCCCTCTATTCTTTATTTATCTCGTCTTGTTCTTTTGTGGCTTCATTATCTTTTCTTTCTGAGCATATCTTTAAATCATTTTTTTTTTTTTCAGAGAGAGCCTATGAGAGTTAAACTTTCTTAGGGTTTGCACATCCAAAAACGTCTTTACTTCGCCTCCTTACCTGAATGTTAGTTTGGATGCATTTAGGGTTTCAAGTTTAAAATTCTGGGCTGTCCTGGCTCTGCCAGTAGCTACACCTCCATTCAGGTTCCAAATTCCCTCTGGTGGTCAGACAAGGACCTGGAGCCCTGGCTTCATCACTGTGTACTCCACCGACAAAACACAATACCATTATCATACCATTATATCTAATAGCTCATGTCTGATCCTCTCCACAGTGAAAAGGCCTCTGGCTGTGGGGGGTCCCACCTCAGACACACAGAAAAACCTGGCTAAATGGGGCCAGCAAGTTCAGGAAGGGCAGGAAGTCCCGGGCTGACAAGGATGAAGGTTGAGGGGACAGAAATGGGCACCTGCCCCAGGAGTCACCTTCAGCGAGCGCTCTGGCACCAACATGGGCTTGCCGCCCGGGAAGGGAGCTGGGGACAGCCCGCTTCGCAGGAGCATGGGGGGCAGAGCTGCGCCGCGCCGCCTGGCGGCTCGGGTGCAGCTGGCCCGGTGGCCGCGGGGCGGAGCCGGAGGACCAGGTACGCCGCGGGAACACCGGCCTTGGCCGGGCGGGAGAGACCCGGCACGCCGCGTCCTGGGTCACCTCTGCCCGGAGCGGCGTGGAGGCCTCCGGCTTCCTCGGGGCTGCCAGACTCAGGGCACGCGAAGAAGATGCGAGGGCCGAGGAAGAGATGCGGGCTCCGCGGCCATCTCCCGCTGGAATGCGGGAGGGAGGCCAAGGACACCCGGGCGTCCTGAGGAGGGGCTCAGGCACCTTACATGACTTTGCTTTCTAATCCTTGTAACAGCCTACGTGGAGAATACTACTGTCCCATTTTACAGGAGAGAAAAGGGGAAATCAAGACTCCTGCTCTTCCCGAGCCCAGGACTACTTCATCTTCCTGTATTGTTGTCTGTCTCGCTTCCTCACCAGAATACAAGTCCTGGGTGGCAGGGCCCTGCCATCCCCAAGGCCATAGACGATGCTGTTCCAGCTGTGATTCTAAGTGACAGAAGTCTGAACTCCCATTCTGAGTCAGGCCTGGAACGTGGTGGATGTGATTCAATGGAGGCTTTCAAAAGGATTTCTGGCCTGAAGGGTAGGTCGGGGTACTGTCAGAACTTGGAGGGCTTCTAGGACATTGCCCTTGGTACCGACACAGGGAGTGAGGCCTCGGGGGGTAGTAATGCTGAGACCATGCTAAGCTCAGCTCTCAACCTTTCCAGAGCCAAACATTCCTTACACACACACACACACACACACACACACACACACACACACACACACACCTGAAGCACTTCGAAAGCCCAGACTTGCCTGCCAGAAGGGGATCCACCTACACTGACACACGAAGCGCAGAGGGCTGGGCAGTCCTTGATGCAGTTCTTTGAGGACAGTTCTGAGTGTGATAGCTTAGGAGTCCTCTTCACTCATTCAAACCCCTGGGTTACTGTAAAGTACCAGTAACCTTCCTTTGCCCATATACGCCAAGCCCTATGGTTTCTCTCAGCTTGCTGGGCGGGTGGCTGGAATTTCCTCAGTTCTGTGGGTTGTTGTAGAGGAGAGTCTTTCCACCTGAGGAAGGTGGAGGAAGCCTCTGGGCTCTCAGACTCCTGTGGGAGGGTGTGAGGGCAGCAGTTCAGCCAACAGTGCCACTTGGGTCAGGAGTAAGCATGTCTTGGCAGAGAAAACCCCTCAGTTTGTTTGGCTTGGAAGGCCAGGCCTCCAGGCAGGCTGAGGACCTGCAAGTCTCTGCTCCTGATCCCATCAAAGAAGCCAGTCCTTCGCCAGGCCCCGTCCCTCCCAGAATCACAAACCATAATGGCACTGGGATGATAGCTTCCACCCACTCTGCACCAGCCCGCTCTGTCATCTCCCCTCCAGCACTGCAGCTCCAGGGGTCTGCCTGCCTCTCCTCTAGGTCTTCACAGGGAGTGGGCCAGGCTTCCATCACTGTGCCCACCAGAGCAGACGTGGAGACAGTGGGAGGCAGGAACAGCTACTTAGCTACTTTCTCTACTTTCTTTCCTAATGATATTTGATTAGTTGTTTTATTTTTACAATGAATATGTTATTTTTTCTTACAATGACTTATTTGATTTTTCAAAAAGGAAAAAACAGTGTGTGATTTGTCATTCTCCCATCATATACAAATATACACACTTAGAAAAAGTATGTGTGCCTGTCAATGCACATGGGAAAATCTTGAGTCTTTATTATGAAAGTGTGAACGGTGTCACCTCCCAGTAGTGGGACAAAGAGTGGGGACAGGACTTCAGTGTTTTCTTTTGCACTCTTTAGAATTGCTTATATATTTTGCAAGAAGCTAGCACTTCTTTTAGATTTATAATAAATTTGAAAAAAAAGTATTATATATATCACTCAGTGAGTCCACTTTTAGTTCTTATCCTAAAAGAACAAGCATATCTTGACAGATTCATGTGCAAGAATGTTGGCTGCAGCATGAGTTAGAGACCATTTAGAGATTGACAACCTAACCTCCCATTAATAAAAAATTGGCTAAGTAAGTTGTAATCTACTATCCCAATTAAATATAATACAGACTTCATAAATCATGTTTTCATATATTATTTGATAACAGGGGAAAATGATCTTGCTATAATGTTGAGTTTTAAAAGCAGGATACAAATTTAAATGCAGTAATTTATATATACTGGGTGATATACTATATGTCTCTGAGTGGTAGGTTAGGAGTAATTTAGAGTTTTCTTAATTTTGTTGTAATTTTTTTATCTGCAAGAGAAAAACAACAGTGATTTAATTACATTCAAAGAATATTTAAGCCTGGAAAGGGGTCCATAGACCCTCCAACGCCTCCTCCATAAAATGTCAGTGGCTTGTGCCTCCAACCTTCGCCTTCACCTTTTCCTCCCAACTCCCCCTTTCCCTAATCCAACCACCTCTTGACCCTCAATCCTTTAATTTATGGGACTTGAGGAGCCTTTTCTGTCGTCATCCTATAGCCCACCCCCACCCCCACCCCCGGCATGTCTCTTAGTCATTTATTATATAACTATATAACTATATAACTATAAGTGGTAGAGGGCCGCCAAGATTGGGGCGCCATGGGAGAGGACTGGGGGCCACAGCCCTGGGTCAGGCGGCGCTCCGGTGCGGGTGTTGAGGGAGGAACCAGCATTCGTGGGCGCGGAGGAAGAGCGCGGGGAGTCTGGCTGCCCCCTTGTCCAGCCCCAGAGCCCGCTACCCACCTCCCGTGATCTCCCTCCCGCATCCCAGCGGGTTTCCCGCCATCCAGTAACTGAGTCCGAGCACCGAGTCCCCAGCGCCACTCCAAGTAGAGGCGACCCAGGGTGGCCCCCGCTCGGGCGTCTCTGGTCTCCAGCTCCGCCCCGCAGCCTCCAGGCCAGCTGCACCCAAGCCTCCCAGGTGGACGGCGTGGCTCTGCCCCCGACTTTCCAACGAAGCGGGCTGTCCCCACGCGTCCCCGCCACCTCCCATCCTGGGCCACCCCGTGTTGGTGCCAGAGCTCGCGCTGAAGCTGACGCCTGGGAGCGGGTACCCATTCCTGCACCCTCTGCCTTCCTTTTTGCCAGCCTCCGATTCCTGCCCTTCCAGAACTTTCTGGCCCCCGTTAGCCAGGTTTCTCTGCGTGACTGAGGTGTGTGGGACAGGAATTCCCCACAGCCGGAGGTTCTTTAATTGGAGAGGGGGGTTGGTCAACTAAAAGGATACTGCGTTCTGTGTAGGGTTAGGGACGGATGGTGAGGGGGAACCACAGAGATGAGGGATCCCATTTCTTTTTTTATGATGGTGAAACTATTTTATTCTATATCATCAAAAATAATTAAGCAAATTTACAAATAACTCTAATAAGAATTCTGTGAAAAAACAATTTGGAGAAAAAAATATGGAACGCTTCACGAATTTGCAGGTCATCCTTGCTCAGGGGCCATGCTAATCTCCTCTGTATGATTCCAGTTTTAGTACATGTGCTGCAGAAGCCAGCACCAGGGATCCCATCTTTTGACAGGGAACTTAAGTTCCACGATCTGCTCTGTTCCTGCCCCAACTAAACTGTTAGGTAATTTTAGGAACTATTTTCGACTCCCACATACAGTTGGCAGGATTCCTGTCCCTCTCAGCCTTCCAAGCTCGGATTCCATCTCCCGAAGGAGCCAGTCTGTCACCCATTGTCTGAGCTGGGTGGCATCGTACTTCTCACCCTAGAGATGAGGGAACTGAGACTCAGAGGTGTGACGACAGCAGATGACAGTGCCAGGCATAGAACTCAGGTCTCCTGTAGTATCCAGTGCTCTTTCCTCTACCCCTGACTTCCTCTGTGTGGGAGGTGTTGTGAAGCGGGGAGGGGGTCAGGCCCTATCTGGGCCCCCACAGGGCTGGCGGCAGGAAAGGTGGCCTTGGGCCACACCTCCTTTCCCAAATGTCCAGTCTTCAGGGTAGCAGTTTCCGGGATAGTCCTAAAGTTTGGGGATATCTGAGTCTCTGAGGATTAAGAGGGAATGGGTATTGGCATGCACACAGCCAGAGTTTGGAGATGCACTTATCATCACTGGGCAGCACCCTCAGCCATGATAACACATTTGTGGTCTGGTTCTGATTGACCTACATTGGTCCACATACCCAAGAGGAAGTAAACGAAGGCAATACATCTATCCCACAGGCTCTCCTTTGTGAATTGATCTCTTTTGGGAAATTGATCTCTTTTGGTGCCCTCTTGCGGACAGCTGAGGAATTTCACTGTATCGTTTCTATCCTCCAAGTAGTTCCATGACCATTTCCACCTCACCCCCCATTCCATCGCCAACTCCATGTACAGGCGGTTTGAGGGGTCTCTTTATTAAGGATGAAAAGTCTTCTGGAATCTCAAGGCCGGATTTCAGCACATGAAATCCTAATATAGTCTAGACAAACATCTACAAAGCACTTACGTGCTTTACAGATGTCAACTCATTTATTCCTCACAGCTACCCTATGAGATAAGTACCATTATCATTCATGTTTTAGAGATGTGACAATTATGGCACAGAGAAGTTAAGCGACTTGCCTAAGGTCACACAGCCACTCTGGATTCCACACCCTCAGGCAAGCTGCCTCTCACTGGTGTAGGAAGCTTCATACAGCAACACAGAGACACAGCCAGAGGATGTGTGTGCATGCAACAGAGAGAATCTCCCCAGATCTCTTCCTGGACTCCCCCAAAGCTCACCCTGTACCTCTTGGGGATGAATCTTGTCCTGCCATGTGAATGGAGGGTCAGGAAATTTCCAAGAACCTCCCTTCTTTGACCTTATTGTTTTGTTCTATCACTTCTGAAAGGTGGAAAGTGAGAGAGGAGGCTGGGCTGCTTGAAGTTCTGTAGATCCCAGGGAGAGTCAGAGTTCTCTAAAGCAACATGGCCCCATCACTAACTGAACCAGATGCCAGGGTAGACACAGCCTAGCCAAGTGGCATCCACACTGCCTTCCCACTCTCCACCAGGTGTGTGATCACAAGACTTGCCTCTTTTCAGAATCCTTAAGCCAGGGGGTGGGGTGGGGTGGGGTCAGAAGAATCCCTTTCCAGTATTTTACAGATAAGGAAATGAGCCTCTTCCTAAGACCCCCACTCACGTACCACATGCTAGCTGACAATGTACTGTGGGTGTTGGAAGACTGGAATACAGAAGTAGGTAAAGAGTAGCTCTCTGCCCCCTGCCTAGTAGAGGAAGGACAGATGAGTAAGCAATAATAGTAATTCAACGTTATGGGTATACGAAGGAGGTGACCGCTGCAGGAAAGGAGGCTGGACTCTGCCTGGGTGGGAAGGAAGGCTTTAAAGGAGTGTCACTTGAGATTGGTCTTGGAGAGTGGATTGGATTCATGGTGTGGGGGAGAACAGTCCAGGTTGAGCCCCTTGCAGAGAGGCAGCAGTGGGAGACAACAGGGCAAGTGCGGGGAACTGTGAGCATTTTTCTGGCTGGCACAGAGGCTACCTGGGAAAAGGACTGAAGACTGGCTGGGGAGTGGGGGTCAGATCGCAAAGCTTTCGCTTGCCAGGCTAGTCAGTTCAGACTTGACACCATAAGTGCAGGCAAGAGATGGTGTCCACCTCTCCAAAGAGCACAGATGGAGGTGCCCTACCATACTGAGTCGGAGCAAGGGTAGGGAGGGAGGCACTGGACATGGTTCACTTAGTTTATTAATATTTTCATTAAGCTTTTACAGAGTTTTCTATTAGTCGGGACTCAAGGCCACCAGAACTCCATCCCTGTCCATGACTTATCTCTGCTTGTCTCTGCCAGTCTCTGTTCTGAAGAGACTTTCTTCACATGGAAGGAAGAGGGCCATGCCCATCCCCAAGCCTGTATCATCTCAGCCAGCAATCCCAACATGAAGACAGCCTCCTTCCCGTGTTTGTGTATTAATCCCAAGGAATAGTCTGATTAGTCCTGCTTGGTCAGTGATACCTGTTAGTCTAATCACTGTTTCTGGGGACATAGGAAACTGTGCTTAACCTAGCCTGGGTCACATGTCCACCTCTGTAGAGGAGGCATAAGGTACCAACTCACACATCTTCAGACCACATGGAATGAAGAAGGAAGTTTCCCAAAGAAAAGGGGGTGCTGTTATCAGGAGGTGAAGGGGAAGTGAACCAAACAGAAAAAGTTTTAAAAAGGAAGCTGCCACTTCTATGGGTTAAACATTCTACTAGATGCTAGGGAGTTAGAGATCAAATCCCATCTCTACCATCAAATAGCTCCCAGTCCAGACAAGTGTTCAGATAATTAGAAGTTATCACAATTTCTAATGATGGGATACGGGGTTTCTCTAGACACCTTGGGAACCCAGGAGAGGAGCATCCAACCCAGATTGAGGCAGAAAGACACCAGGAAGACACCACATTCCTCAAAATGTTGCTCTTTGACTGGGTTATGAAAAATAAATAAGAATTAGCCAAGGGAAGAAAGAAAGAAGGAAGTTTAAGGAAAGGAAGTAAAGTAAAGGAGCATAAACCATGCAGAAATGGCAAATTTCTGGCTTGGGCAGAAGGGCAAACTGTTGTGCAATTTCTTGAGAGAGGGGCACGGAGCAGTTTCTGTGAGGTGAGAGGGACTGGAATGTTCATACTGACACATGAGGAGTTTGGGGGTCTTGTGGGTCAGCAGGTGGAGATACTAACAGATGACTGGATCATTTTAGATTTAGAGGTTGAGAGAAAGGATTCGACTGAGGAGGTAAATTTGGGGTCACCCAATGGATGGGAGTTAAAGCCACAGGAAGATGCTGTCACTCAGAAGGAGTGAAAGGAAAGCTGAAGATTCAAAGCGGGAGAAGAGCCGCATTGGCTGAGAGGTGGACACGGAGGGCGCAGGCAGGAATGAGTCTGTGAGAAAAGAACGGGTGCGGGTCAGCAGCACGTCGTGAGGAAATGATTTGTGCTCTCAGGTCCCAAGGCCTCTGCATATGGAATTCTCTTATGAAATATCTTCCGGCAGAAAGAACAGGTTGCATACAAAGAGATGAAAATCAGATCGTTATCAGACATCTCATCAGCAACCCCTGATGCAAGAGAAAGGCTAAGCAAAGCATGCAAAGGGTAGAGGAATTGGCCAGACCACTAGTTGTCCCGGCCTCTGTGCTCCCATTCTTCCTTAGTTAGAGAACCTCGAGATTTTAGCCAGGCACATAGTCATCCAGAATCAAGCTTGCATCTCCAGCCTCCCTTGAAGCAAAGTGTGGCCATGTGACTATGTTCCATCTGTCCCTTCTTCCTTTGCACCTTCCTCCATCCAGCCTGATGCCTGGAGAGCCAGCATGAGGCCATCATCTTGCATCACGAGAACAGGAACCACATCTCATCATGAGGCGGAGTAAAAAATTGAGAGGAGCCTATAGTCTTTTCCATGAGAAAAAAAAAAACAACAACAACTCCAATTTGTTTGGGCCACTAATATTTTGGGTCTCTTATTTATAGCTAAACTTAGTCCTAACTGATATTGAGGGGAAATTATATCCAAAGATTCAATCAAGTATGAGAATAAAATTGTCAGTTTTGTACAGGCAACAATTCAAGAAGTCAAGAAATAGATGTTTAAATATATTATTTAAAGCCCTAAAAGTAAGTAATAGAAGGAGTACATATATATGTGACAGCAGGGATTACAGAAAGAAGGGAAGCAATGAAAGCAACGAAATTCATCATCTTTCATTGCAGGGAGTTGGAGATACTGTTTAAACTTGATGAATTAGGTACAAAGATATTAGCATATTTTCTGGCACTGTAGAAGTACTCTCAAGGAAGGCTACAAAGAGAAATGGTTAAAAATGATTACTTCTGGGGACTGGGCCTCAGAATTGTTGACCGGAGACTTTAATTTTTTAATTTTACATTCTTTCACAGTTGAGATGTATGTTTATACTTGCACATATGCAGGAAAACCTCTAAAGAACCGTAACTAACTCAATGGTGTAACCCTCTGGGGGCAGGAGTGACCCAATGCGGGAGGGTCTGGGAACAGACAAGGTTCCATTTTATAACTTTTTATATTATTTGGTGTTATAAAATGAGCACTCATTATTTTTATCTTAAAAAAATTTGAATGTATATATTTTTAAAAGAAAATAGGGAAGGGAAAATAACAGTGGTCACAGTCTGGAAAATACCACAGGCAGATGGAGAGGACCTACAAGGACTCGCTTCTCTGGCAGTGAAGTCAGGTGTCTCTCAGCAAGTCTGATTGCCCCTGATTTTGGCTGCCGCCTGGATTGATCTCATCCCTTGTCCTCCACAGCCAGGCCTGAGATGAGTTTAAAGAGAATTCCCCTCTCGGCAGGTGTCCTGCTCAAGTGTCCCACTTCCTGCTGGCATAGTTAGAGTTGGAATTATCTCAGAGCGGAGCGATTAGAGGCCCCACTTCGCCAGGCTTGGGATTTCTCTGGTGACACAACTCCCTTAAATCCTAGTTGGCTGTCTGCCATTTTAATTCCTAGGGACACCATGTGCAAGTAACCAATGCCAGAAATCTTGCCCAGTCAGGAAACTTGATTCGGAACCTGGCTCTTGTGGTTTGTCTCTCAGCAATAGGCTTGGGGGCTCTGAGTATCCATCTAGGCCTTAGGTTAAGATTCTTCCTTGGCATATGGACATCTGAAGTTCACTACCCAGCATCCTTCCTGGGACTGAGACCTTGAATTTCCTTTGGGGAATCATCTTTCCTTCTCTCATTCTCAGCTAAGAGATTTAATTTGGGATTGTTGTCCACCCCCAAATCTAAGAGGGGTGTGCCAATCAGGATGTTTCCATCTCCCTAGCCAAAATGATTATTCAGGGATCAGCCCATGATCTGTGGCAGCCTAATCAGAGTGAATCATAGGACTTTTGCTGAAAATGTTGGGACGTGGACTTGCTCTTTCTTGATGATATTGAACAAAGAAGCTTGTAGCCCCAGAAGCTAAAGGACCAAAAAAAGGGCAGCTTAGCAATACAGAAAAAAATTTGGACAATAGCCACTTTACTACAGCTAAATACTACCAAAAAAACGGTGGCCTAATCCCCATACATGCCAGCAAAGACCAAGCGAGGAGTCTAGATCCATCCTTATAGGCCATAAGGAGACAACTGACCCTTCCTTCCCCCAACCCACTGGAGTGATGTCAAGGAAAGGCTGAATAAGGTGTTAGGACTTACATCTCCACCTAGAGTAGCACCCTCCTCCCTCCAGGTCAGTGGAGATGATGTGGA
>NW_006443570.1:3577838-3581394 GCF_000325575.1 Pteropus alecto | reverse complement strand
AGCCAGCTAAAATGGAAGGTTTCAATAGGATCAAGAATATCATAACATAATACCCAAATGTACAGATTTCAATAGAAAGCCACTTGTCACATCAAGGACCAGGAAGTTCTCAAACTGAATGAAAAAAAGAAAATTAATAGATGCCAACACAGATGTCAGACATGTTAACATTATCTGACAAAGATTTGAAAGCAGCCATGGTAAAAATGCTTCAACAAACACATTTGAAGTAAATGGGAAAAAATAGGAAGCCTATTCATCAAAGAAATAGAATGTTTCAGCAAAGAAATAGAAGACACAAAGAACAAAATAAAATTTTAGAACTGAGCAATATAATAACAGAAATTTAAAAATTCAATGGATGTATTAACAAAATGAAAGGGAAAGAAGAAAAAAAATCAGTAAACCGAATGATAGAAAAATAGAAATTACCAAACTGACTAATAGAGAAAATAGATTGAAAACAAAAATTAACAGAGCCTCAGGACCTGTAGGACTATAATGAAAGATCTAAGACTCCTATCATCGGAGTCCCAGAAGGAGAGGAGAAAGAGGACAGGACTGAAAAAGTACTTGAAGAAATAATGGCTGAAAATGTTGCAAATTTGGCAAAAGACATAAACCTATGGATTCGAGAAGCTGAGTGAACTCCAAATGGGAACACTCAAAGAAATCCATACCAAGACATATCATAGTCGAACTTCTGAAAGCTAGACAAAGAAAAAGTATTGAAAGCAGTGAGAAAGAAATGACATCTTTCCTTATAGGGGAAAAACAATTCAAATGACAGTGGATTTCTCATCAGGAACCTTGGAGGCCAGTAGAAAGTGACTTATTTTGCAAATACTGAAGGAAAAGAACTGTCAGCCCAGAATTCTACTTTCAGTAAAAATATTCTTCAGGAATGAGGGGAAAAGAAAGACATTCTCAGATGAAGAAAATCTAAGAGAATTTGTTACCAACAGAACCACCCTTTAAAAAATGATTCTCAATGCAATGTGTATATATGTGCCTTACTATTGAATTGTACACCTGAAACTTACTGGATTTCGTTAACCAATGTCACCATAATAAATTTTTTTTTAAATGACTAAAGTAAGTTCTCTAAACAGAAAGGAAACTACAAAAAAAAAAAGGGGGGGCTCTTAGGACATCAGAAAGGGAGAACAGGATAAACAAAATATGAGTAAATTTAATAAGCTTTCCTTTTCCTCCTGAGGTTTCTAAATTACATTTGATGGTTGAAGCAAAAGTTATAACACTGCCTGAATGTATATAGAGAAAATATTTAAGACAATTATACTAAAAATGGGAAGTGTAAAGGGACATAAAGGGAGGTGTTTTTTATATTTTATTTCAACTGGCAAAATGACAACACTAGTAGACTGTGACAAGATATACATAATATATAATATAATAATTAAGATGGCTACTAAAATAAACTATACAAAGAGATAGACTAAAAAATGTTATAAATAAATCAAAATGAAATTCTAAAATATGTTCAAATAACCTACAGGAAGGCAGGGGAAAAAAAGCAGAGAAATGAAAGAAACAAAGAGAACAATCCTAAAATAAAAAACGAAATGGCAGGCTTAATCCATAACACATCAGTAATTATATTAAATATAAATGGTATAAACCTATCAATTAAAAATAAAAAAATGACTGTCTACAAGAAACTCACATCAAATATAACAGTATAGGCAGATCAAAAATAAAAGAATAAGAAAATATGTATCATATAAACATCAAAAGAAAGCAGAAGTGGCTATATCAATATATAAAGTAAACTTCAAAGCAAATTACCAGAAACAGAGATGATGAAAATGTCAGTCTACCAAGATGACTCAACAATCCTAGATGTGTGTACACCAAAGGACAGAGCTACAAAATTTGTGAATTAAAAACTGATATAACTAAAGAAAGAAAGAAAAATTCACAGTTATCTTGGAGACTTCAACATCTTTCTCTCAACAACTGATAGAACAACTAGACAGAAAATCAGCAAGTATAAAGAAGAACTTAATACCATCAACCAAGAGGATCTAATTGATATGTATAGAATTCTCCACTGACAACAGCAGATTACACATTTTTCTCAAGAGCCCACAAAACATATAGCAAGATAGACCACATCTTGGGTCATAAAACAAACTCAACAGTTTAGAAGAATTGAAATCATATAGAATGTGTTCTCTGACCACAGGTGAATCGAACTAAAAATTAAACACATAAAGGTAACAGGAAAATCTCTAAAACACGAGGAAACTAAAGAACACATGTTTAAATAGTCCATATGTCAAAGAGGAAGTCTCAAAGGAAATTTTAAAAATACATTGAAATAAATGAAAACAAGATGATAGCATGTCAAAATTCATGAGATGAAGCAGTACTGAGAGACGAATGTATAGAAAAAAGAAATGATCTAAATGATCTAAAGACATCAATTAAAATACAGAGATTGGCAGGCAAAGTGAAAATATATAATCCATCTATATACTGTCTACAAGAAACTCATTTTAGATATAAAGATGTGAAGAGGTTGAAGCAAAAGGATGGAAAAGATATTCTATGCAAATAGTAACCAAAAGAGAGATCGATTGGCTATATTATCAGACAAAGTAGACTTTAGTATTTTTAAAAGAGTTTCAAGAGACAAAGAAGGACATTACATAAAAGTTTCTATAACACCTACAAATATACGTGCACCTAATAACAGAGCCCCCAAAATATAGGAAGCAAAAATTGATGGAGAACAGATTAGTGAGTAAGCCCGCAAGGGCATGTGAGGTGGTGAGGTCTGGAGGGAAGTGAGTGTGGCTATAAAAGGGATCCTTGTGGTGATAAAAATGTTCTGTCTCTTGACTGTACCAATGTTGATATCCAGGTTGTGATATTGTATCATAGTTTTGCAAGTGTTACCATTGGGAGAACTGGGTTAAGAGTACACGAAATCTCTCTGTATTATTTCTAACAACTGCATGTGAATCCACAATTATCTTAAAGTGTTTAATTTAAAAAGCGTATTTTTGGCAGAGTAATAGACAAATAGATTAATATGATCATGTGCCACTTAATGATGGGAATACATTCTGAAAAATGTACCTTAAGTGACTTCGGTGTACCATGTGTACCTTGGAATTTGATATATGATAATGATGACATTGCAGATAAGTGGGGGACTAGTGGAATAGTCAACAAATGGCATTATGATAATGACCACCCATTATCTCTTAAGTACATATTTCCCTTGATGACTTAGTGTGTGTTGGGGCAGGGGGTGTTGATTAAAACAGATTAAGCTGCTATACTAAAGAAACCTCAAAGTATACCAGTTTAAAGAAAAAATGTATTTCTTTTCCTTGGAGATCTCTAGATTAAGGATGAGTAGATGGCCTGCCTATGAGCACAAGTAAAGTTTATATATTATATAGGTGTCCCCTATTTGAAGATATAATACCAGTCTCAAAGCTGATTTAAAAAAAGGTTTAGCTGGACATCAGTCTATGCTTTCTAATGTGATTATGTATATAATATATATATGTAATATGTA
>NW_006443570.1:3564827-3577749 GCF_000325575.1 Pteropus alecto | reverse complement strand
TATAATTATTATGTATATTATTATGTATATAATATATATGTAATATATATATATTATATACATAATTTGTCATAAGTGAATGGGATAGAAGATCAAG
The DNA here is from genome assembly GCF_000325575.1 of Pteropus alecto. Lineage (NCBI taxonomy): Eukaryota > Metazoa > Chordata > Mammalia > Chiroptera > Pteropodidae > Pteropus > Pteropus alecto. Next base: position 3,577,652 of record NW_006443570.1, on the reverse strand, counting down.
TTAAATGATACCATGAAAAAGCAATTGGTCAGATCCAAAAGGTGGGATAGTCCTCTATAGAACAGTTGATCTGGCTTCTTAGAAAGTCAACAACATAAAGGAAAAGGCAAGGGCACTGTTCCATATTCAAAGATATTTAAAAGGAATAACAACCAAACATAATGTGCAGACTTTGGGAGCCATGCAAACAAATCAATTGTGAAAGGCATTTGGGGCACAGTTGGGTTAATGTAAATAAAAATTTAGTATGAGAACATATTAGGAATTGTTGGTGATTTTGTGAGGTGCAATAATGATATAGTGGTTATGTAAAAAAGTGTCCTTATTGTTAAGAAATGCAGACCAAAATATTTGGAGATGAAATGTCATGGTGTTCAAAAATTACTTTAAAACATGTCTGAAAAAATAGATGAAGCAATGTGGTAAATGTTAACTGTTAAATTTGAGGTATTTTTTTATGTTTGAAAATTTGCATAATATAAAGTTTCAAAAGAATAAAGTTATCATTGAGTACAGCATCCCAGAAAGCTCCCTGGCCCTGGTGACGTTCAAGGGCCACCTTAGAAAGTGCCCTCCGGTCCCTGTCAACTTGCTATCAGCCTCACTCAGTCTTCTCCCTTTTTAAAAGGCAACCCACTGTTCCTCTAAAGTCACGACATTCATTCAAGTGCATATGCACCTCTTTTTCACATACTTGCTGCTCTAGGTTTCTCTGGCTGGTATTGAACATGAGGAGTAGGCAGGCCCTAGATATGACCCTCCATTTCAGACTATGGTTGTGGTCCTCACCATCTAATCAACACCCCCGGCCCCAAACTAGAAGCTTTGATTGCTCTCTCTCACCTTAATTCCATGATCAGGAATTGGCCATTGGCTAAACTTTTTGAACTTTTGCTACTTGTACAGGACCATAATGCTTCATCAGGACCTAGGAATGGCAGGATCAACCTTCAGATGGATCAGAAAATAATTTCCACAAGGGTAAAATGAGGATGTAGTCTCTGTCCCCCTCAACTTAACCCACTCCCACACCATTTCAATTTGTTTCCTATCATCTGATATTACTTTGGGATGAGCTGGATACAAGTCCTCCCAGTATAGGAACAAAATCTTCATCTTCTTACTCACAATGATGTGATTTGCTTAGTATAACTGGGAAGGGATGTCTTAATCAAGGTTCTCTTAGTAGTTTCAGACTCCCACTTCAAACTAAAGGGAAAATGTTATTAGCACATGGGTCTGGCTCAGAGGACAAGAGAGGAAGTTCAGTAGGACCTTAAGAGGAACTGGAACCAGGATGTTCTTTCTCACTCTCACTCTTGCTCTTACTATCATTCATCCTCTCTCTTATATTTTATTACTAAATCTTTTTGCACATCTTCTTCTGCTCCTCTCTCTCCACAAACTGCATTCTCTCTTTTTATATACCTGGCTGCCCTGTTGCACCTCAGTTTATACAACCCAAACTCAAGCAATACCCCAAACTAACTAATGACTCTCAACCCCAATTCCTTCTCATATCAACCCTCTTCCAATCAGATATGATGAGGTATGAGGTGGGGCAGGGTCATATCATATAAACATGGTCTTTAGGGGCTTAATCCCTGGGGAAAAAAGAGGGTGTGGGTAGAGTTTTCATAAAGGAGTATGGTCTGAAGACAAAATTATTTTACCCAAAGAGTACTATTCATTTAACTGATTTATAGCTAATAGTTCCACAGAGTAAGTTGCCTCGCTCAGTTATCTTGCCATTTCAAGATCCAAAAGAAAATTCCAGGGAATTATTCAGCATCCTCAGTGAAATAAAGAAATCTGTTAGGAGAGAACTGAGATATAAAAATAATAAGCCAGGATGAAAGGGAGATAGATAAGACAGAATTGAAAAGGAGACTAAAATTTAATGACAGAATTTAAACTCCCAAAGAAGGCTCTAAAGAACACAGTTGATGTGAAGGAAAATCAAATCGGCGCAGTAAAAAACCATTATGATTTGGTGTGTTTGGACATGATTCAGCCATATATCTAAGTCACAATTTCTCTTTCATCACATAAAGATACATACCATATAGAATAGGAACATAGGTAGTTGAGTTTCATTAGATATTTCTGAAGCTATTCTCATGCCCCTTTTCCTTACTTGAAGGAACCTCTGGTAATCTAGATATAAGTAACCCAAACAGGCTGTGTTTTGCAGAGTCAGAGAAAAGATTAAACTGCTATTTAATCTAGTTTCACATCTTGACCTCAATAGTTACTTTTATGCTCAGATATTTATAACTCTTGGCATTACTAACTCTTATAAAACAACATATTAAGACATAGCTGTAACCATATACAATCACGAAGGCATTCATGTAAATCATAAATATAGATATTTAACCTTCTGGATCACTCTCTCTTTAGAAATTAGTCTTTAGTCACTCTCAAATTAATATTTCATTACTAAGCTAAGTTTGAAAGTCCCTCCCAGAGTACAGAGTATAAGTTTTAAAAGATGAACATAAAGTAATAGAAAGAGAAACAGAGGTAGCAATCAAGTCAAAGAGATACAAATGTCCCTGAAAAAAAAAAACAAACCACTAACTGAGTGAGAAGCACCCAAGACAAAATTAAATAAAACTTTCCTAAAATGGGAGAAAGCCCAGCTTATGAAGATTAAAAAGATTTACAAAGTTCCATTCCAAATTGATGAAGAGTATTTAGTTTAAAATTTGTATATTGGTTACTAAAATAATAATATAGAAGTGTTCTTAATGCATGGAACCACAGAAGTAAAGAAACAGTAGAGGGGGAAAAGTCACACAAAATTTCAACAAATTTTTGAAATATAGAAAACAGATGGAGGGGTAGTATCTGATTAAGCAAGATGGAATAACAACCTGAAGTGTACCTACAGCCTGAACTGATTACAAACAGGATTAACAACAAGTGAACTGACTTACCATCAAATAATCCTTGAGAGTCTCAGGACCTGGGAGTATCATGCACAGTGGAAAGTGGAGTTGAGGCATGCTACTGAGAATTGGCAGATTGGCTAAAAGTCTGAAACCAGAGGTATCAAGATACCAATGACTGCTTCTCACCCTAAGTAGCCAAACAAATATCTCATTATCAATTCCACCTAAAAGAACAGAGTTTATTCTCTGAAGAAAATGGGAAGACTAGGCATGGGACTTGGGAATGCCAAAGGTAGTGGCTGAGAGAGGTGAGGCAAAGCTGAAAGCAGAAAGTTTAAGTGAAAGTTTGTAAAAGAAAAAACTACACCCCCAATTTCTCTTCTCATATCCCACTCCTAGAATACAGTCAGTCAGAAAGAGATTTGTAAGTTTCCTTAGCAGAACTGAATAATAACTCAGGAAAAAAGATCTCTATAGACTAACATTGTGAGGGCCCCAACCTAATACACCAACTCCCAGTGGTATGGTAGTAAATGTTTAACAACCAGCAATCTGGGAGGAAGTATGCCCTGACTTGTGGCACTTCTTGATTTCTATGGACAACTTCAAGCTACCACCATGATGTCACTAAATGCAGAGTCAGGAAATATATACACATTTAGCTTTTGCAAGCTGGTGCAAGGCAGCTCCAGTACACCATTGCCAGTTTCCCCATCATTTCATCATTTCATATCACCCTGAAGAGAGGCCCCCTGTTTGATTAATCCTTCCTCCCATGTACACAGAAGATCTCTCATGTAATCTTTTAGTGTATTTATTATTATTATTATTATTATTATTATTATTATTATTATTCCTCATTCTTACATATGAACAAATATCCAAGGGTCACCAAATATTTGATCAAAGCCTCCAATATGAAAAAGGGAGTCTAAAATAAACAAGCAGAATAAAGGAACTTAAAAAAAGAGATACTGTAAGAAGAAAAAGAAAAACTTCTAATTAATATATTTAGAGATATGAGAAGATGTTTTGGTCATAGAACAAGTATAAGGTGCTATAAAAACATTTGGAGAACAAGAAAGAGTTCTCAGAATTAAAAATAAGATAGAAGAAGTTTAAAAGTCAATAACAGAATCATAAGATGAAGACTAAAAGCTCTCTAAAAATAATGAAAAGAAAAAGAATTAAAGTTAGGAAATAATATTATATTAGAGTATCGACCCAGTATATCCATCATATCATTAAAAGGACTTTGAGGGGCGGGGGAGGGAAGAAAGAATAAAAGGGAAATTTTCTAAGAATAAAGGACAGAGTCTCTGAATTGATAGGTTTCATTGACTGCCCCAGAATAATAAATGTGGGGAAAAAAAAGGCGAATAATTAGAATATTCAAAATGCTGGGGATTAATAGAGGATCCAAAAACCTAACACAGTGGAAGGTGGATTATGAATCAAAATAGCATCAGACTTCTTAAGAGCAATACTGAAAAATAAGAGACAATGAGGAAATGCCTTGATAATTCCAAGAGAAAATTATTTCCAACCTAGACTTTTATACTCAATCAAGCTAACACTCAGATGTGCAAGTGAAATCAAGATATTTTCAGACATATTAAAAACCTAGAAGTTTACCTCCTATGCACCAGAAAACAACTTCAGAAAGAAAGAAAGAAAGAAATGTCCTTTAGAACAAAAGAGAATAAACAAAGAAAAAGACACGTGATCCAGAAAACAGGAGATCCAACACAAGAGAGACATGAAGGCAAATGCTCAGGCTCATGGTGAAGGAAAAATCCCCCGACGATGGCTTAGCAGCACATGGCACTCCTCTCATCGTGTATATGGGCTAGTCTTGACGAGTACATTATAGTGGGAGTGATGCTGTCCCAGTTCCATGCCTACCCCTGGAAACTTCTGTCTCACTCATTTGGAGCCCTGAGCCAAGAAGGTCAACTAAGCTGCTGAAGAGAAAAGTCCAGCCACAAGCTGATGTTCCTCATCTGTTGAATCAGAGGCAGCATCTGTGGTAGAAAGTTCCTCAAGTTAGTCTTATAGGACTCCTATTAGTTAAAAGTCAAACATCACCTTACAAATAAAGACCACCAAGTGTGCAAGAAGGCAAACTCGCTATGAGTGAGAATCAGAAGAAACGACATATTTAGACAATATTCCTAAACAATACCACCCTCCACAAAGACAGCAAATGTTGGAAATGTCAAATACAAAATACAGAATGGCTGTGTACAGAGTTTACAAAAAACAAAACAAAAAGCAATCATAAGGGAAAACATAACAGGAAATCACCAAGAATGTACAAAATGGAAAAAAAAAGAGGAACATTTAGCGAAGCAAAGTATTGTAATAAAATTTAGTGGAGATATATAAAATACTTAAGAAAAGTGTTTGTAAACTGTGAAAAATCTCAATGGATGAGCTAATCAGCATATTAGATACAGTTGAAAGTAGAATTAAGGATATATCCCAATAATTTATCCAGAATGCAGTAAAGAGAGACATGAATAATAATATAATAAAAATGTCTGACATCCATCTGATTGGAATTTTGTTGTTGTTTTACGCCCACAGCACCTGGTCTTCCTAGGTGGTCTCCCATCCAAGCACTAACCAGACCCGACTCTACTTAGCTTCCAAGATCAGACTGGATCCGGCTTGTTCAGGGTGGCATGGCTGTAGACTGATTGGAGTCTTAGAGTGAAATTGGAGAGAATGGAAAGAAGTAATATTTAAAGATGATGACTGAGAATTTTCGGAGCTGATAAAAACCATGAATACACAGGTCCAGGAAGCACGGCATATCCTAAATATGACCAAGAAAAATAAATTCATACCTTGTCATCATAGCAAATCTGTTAGACATCAAACATAAATAGAAAATGTGGAAAGCGAAAAGAAAAAGACAGATGGCCTACAAAAGAATGGTAATTAGAGTAGCAGCAGATTTCACAAATAATAATGAAAGACAGAAGAAAGTGGAATAACCTCTGGAAAATGTTAAGAAAAAATTACTGTGCACATAAAACCGTGTACTCAGCAAAACTATCATTCAATAATGAGGGGGGAAATAATTTTTGTAAGAAATAAGCACATGAGGAGTTTACCAAGAGACCTTCTCTAAAAGAAGATATAAAGGATTTAGTTCAAGAAGTAGGAAAATGATCCCAGAAAAAGAGGTAAAAATGCAAGAAGGAAAAGTGATCAAAAAGAATGGTAACACGGGAGATTCAAGATGGTGTAGAAGGTAAAGGCTGTACACGCCTCCTCTAACGACCACATCAAAATTATAACAAAACTACAGAGCAACCAGTACGTGGAGTTGCTAGAAGTATGGCTGAACAGAAGCCCTACTACTAGGTCACCTCAAATAACAGGTCACCTCAAAACGGTAGGCGGGGGGACAGGGCAGTGAGACGCGAAACGCCCAGTCCCACAACCATGAGTGGAGACGGAGAATCGAGAGGGCTATCTTGACTACAGAGTCCCCTCCCTTACCTGAGGAGATATTGGTCCTGGCTGCACATTGGGCTCCCCAGCTCAAGGTTCCAGTGCTGGCAAGAGAAGTCCCCACAACGCTGGCTGTGAAAACCAGGGAAGTTTGCAGCTGAGTGAGACGGAGAGCTATGGGAAGTGGAGACCTTCCTCTTAAAGGGCCCACGCTCAGCCTTACTTGCAGATAGACTTAGTCACTCTGAGCTCCAGTGCTGGGGCAGCTGCTTGAGGGATGCCAGGGACATATGGGGAGCTGTTGGGCTTCAGGGAGAGGGCCGAAGGAGTGGCTGGCTCCCAGACAGAGGTGCAGGCAAAAGCCATTGTTCTTTTGTTGAGCCCTCCCCTCTCCTAGACTGCAGATACAGATGCCATCGACCTGGATAACACAAGTCACCCTGCTCACGGAATCGCTTGAGACTTCACCTCTTCCAACTGGTGGGCCCACCCAAGCTGCTTCCAGTGATTTGTTCCATACAAACAGGCTATCTTTGCTCCTGTTGCAAAATTTCATAAAATCTCCAAAAGGCTCACAGAACCCAAAGAAGCAGTATCTGGCTTTGGCATGCTCTGAACTTCTTTCTGAGCAGCCCCAGTCCCTGCACTAGTGGTAGCCAGCCTCGGTTTCTGACTTGACCCCTCAAGGCCCAGCACATGTGGCAGTCATATCACAGGTGGATTGCTTGGTGACTCTTACTAAGTGGCCCCGGGGGTGCACAAGCTGTGGCTGAACTTGGCCTACAGCTGGACTCCTCTGTGCCAAGGGGCCCCGCAGCATACCTACTACATAAAGCCACTCTACTAAGACTGGGAGACTTAGGAGCCCTACCTAATACATGGAAACAGAGGGAGGCAGCCAAAATGAGGAGACAAAGAAACATGTCCTATTTGAAAGAACAGAACAAAGCTCCAGAAAAAGAATTCACCAAAATGGAGACCAGCAATACACCAGACGCAGAGTTCAAAACACTGGTTATAAGGATGCTCAAGGAACTTAGGGGAAGAGTAGAGAACTTTAACAAAAAGATAAAAAACATAAAAATGGAGAATGGAAATTATAAAAGAGAACCAGTCAGAAATGAAGAATACAATATCTGAGATGAAGAGTATATTAGAGGGAATCAACAGAGTGGAGGAAGCGGAGGATCGACTCACCGACACAGAGGATGGGGTAGCGGAGGACGCCCAATCTGAACGGCAACAAGAAGAAAGAATCCAAAATAATGAAGATAATATAAGGAGCCTATGGAATAACATCAAATGTAACAATATTCGCATCATAGGGGTACCAGAAGGAGAAGAGCAAGAAGTGGAAAACCTATTTGAAGAAATAGTGATGGAAATTTTTCTTAACCTGGTGAAGGAAATAGACATACAACCTCAGGAAGCTAGGAGAGTCCCAAGAAAGATGAAACCAAAGAGGCTTTCACCAAAACACATCGTAATTAAACTGCCAAAGGTTAAATACAAAGAGAATCTTAAAAACAGAAAGAGAAAAGCAGTTACTTACAAGGGAGGTCCCATAGGGCTGGCAGTTGATTTCCCAAAAGAAACTTTGCAGGACAGAAGGGCTTGGCACAAAATATTCAAAGTGATGAAAACCCAAAATCTACAACAAAGATTATTTTATCCAGCAAAGCTATCATTTAGAGTCAAGGGCCAAATAAAGAGCTTCCCAGACGAGAAAAAGCTAAAGGAGTTCATCATCACCAAGCCAGCATTACAGGAAACGTTGGAGGGACTTCTTTAAGAAGAAGAAAAACTATGTAGCAAAAATATGAATAAATAATTGCAATAACTACATATCTATTAATGAGTACTTCAAATGAAAAATAATTAAGTGCTCCAATCAATAGAGAGGGTGGCTGAATGGATAAGAAAACAAGACCCTTACATATGCTGCCTACGAGAGACTCATTTCAGGTTAAAAGACACTCACAGACTAAAAGTAAGGGGACGAGAAAAGATATTGCATGATGGACTGAGAGGGTAGTGTGCTGAGAGGAGTTAAGTCAGATAGAGGAAGACAAATGCCATATGTTTGCAAGTATATGTGGAATCTAAAGAACAAAATAAACAAACAGAAACAAACTCATAGATACAGAGAACATTTTGAGTGTTCCCACATCAGAGGAGAATTAAGGGGGTTGGTGAAAAGAAAGGAAGAGATTAAGAAGTACAAATTGGTAGTTACAAACAGTCATGGAGATAGAAAGTATAGCATAAGGAATATAGCCAATGATACCGTAATAACTATGTATGGTGTTAGAGGAGCACTAGATTTATTGGGGTGATCACTTTGTGAGTTGTATAGATTTCTAATCACTATGTTGTATACCTGAAACTAATATAGTATTGTATGCCAACTATAACTGAAAAATAAAAAAACTATTATTAAAAAAAGGAATGGTATCATAAAAGTGAACCCAAACAAATACTGTCTCAATAAAGTAATACAGGAGTCTAATGTGTGGGGATTTAAAAAAGATAGAATTTAAGTGTTCAAAATCAGTAAATTAAGAGGGAAAACAATAGTAAATAAGGAGAGAGAAGATTAGAAATAAAGTGACCTAAAATTGTTTTATTGGCCAGAACGGAAGGCAAAATGTGATTCAAGTTTGTTATGTTAAATGTGCATATTAAAATGTATAGAGTAATGACTAAAATAATAGAAATAGATTACAGAAATGCCAAACCATTATAAGGGAAAAATGGCATAAATAGGGGAAAATCACCCGCAAAAAGGCAAGAAGCTAGCATTTGAAGTTCTGACCAGCATAATAAGATAATAAGAAGAAAATAGAAGCATAATGATTTGAAAGGAAAAAATAAAACTGCCATTATTTGAAGTTATTTTAAATGATCTGACTAGTCATAGAGAAAATAATGAATTTACAACAAATTACTGAAAAATAATGAGAGTTTAGTAAGGTGGCTGGATCTTATGATCAGCATACAAAAATCAATTGTGATTCTATAGAGTAGTAACAAACAATTAGAAATATATTTTTTAATTATCTTTTTACAGAAAAAATACCTAAGAATAAATGTAATAAAATACATACAAGACCTCTACCTATAAATTGCAAAACTTTACTGAAGGACCATAAGGATGACCTAACTAAATAAAGAAGCATTCCACATTCTTGCATAGAAAGATAATATAAATATACATATATACACACACATATATACTGTTTATAAAGTTCAAAAAAACGAAAACGAAATAATGCAATAATTAGATATATAAAGTGTTGACACATAATTTTAAAAGACAGAAAAAGATAAACACGTAATTCAGGATACTAGTTATCTATAAAAGAAAGGTAAGAGATGGGATGGGATAATATATAACTAGCTATGATATTATTAGTGTTTTAGTTTTTGAGTTGTGTGGTGGATTAATGAATCATCATTATATTTATAAATAAATAGAAAACAATTTTAGTCTCCAAATGTGTTTCTAAGTCCATTAGTTTGCTGCTTGACAAAGACATAACTACAACAAAAATGAAACTCAGACACTGTCAACTAAATATGAGAAAATTTATCAGATTAATTTAAATAAAAACAAAGCACATATTTGAATATTAATGCCAGACCATAAAATATTTAAGGTAAAAATTTAAGATAAAATGCATTACATTAACTAAAGACTGTGTGTATATATATATATATACACATATATGTCATATATAATATATTCATATATATTTGGTTTTATATATATATATCAGTAAAATGTACATTCAGTCAAGAAGAAACAATAATAATAACTCTTTATGACACAGTTTCAAAACATATGCCGCCGGACTTCTGGAAAAGATGAAGTATGACTCCATCACAGCTTCCTTCACCTCATATCTGATGAAATGAACAAAACCCATTTAAAAACGGTAGGGAAGAAGAGTATTGTAATTATCAGTAACAGTACCTCAAGAAAGGAAACAGGCTCAGCTTAACACTGTTAACTCCAGAGCGTGACAGCCAAAAGGTGGGGTGGGAGAAAGAATAATCTGCACTCACAGAGTACAATGTGGCGGAACTCCCGATGTCATTTACAAAATTCCGAGCTCTCAGATCTGAAGAGGAGGGAACCAAAGATGTCTCCTCATCTTTTCGGGCTTCTGATTAAATGGTGATGAGAAGAGCCTCTGGACATAGACCAGTAAAAGATGAGATATGAACTGTGACAGAAGCGAAGTTTTCCCGGCTCCAAATAGAATTGGGAGAACACCTCAAAGCCCATAAGGATGTCCCCTCGTTAGAATAGGGAACACCTGGACTGGGCTGAGGCCAACGCGGCAACTCCAATCTCTGAACGTTTCCCATAAGGTCCTTTTCTTAACTTTAGCAGGCTCTTTCGGGAAATGTTTGTTATTGTGAAGAAAAATCGATCTTGAGTTCAGCAATTCCCTTCATTCATTTGAGAGTTTGGGGGGTTTTGATGGTTTGTCTGTGTCAAGTTTGGTTTTCTTTGTTGTTCTTGGTTTTTTGTTGTTGTTATAAATTCTGTTAACTAAAATTTAATATCATTGAATTTTAAGAAAAAGCATTTTTAACATGATTCCAATTTTATAAAAGTATTTCTATCTAACCATATAATGTTAATGATAATTATTGATGGGTGCTATGATTTGAGATAATTTATTGCTGTTTTTATACTTGGCTGCATAGCTTAAATTCTTTAAAAGAAGCATCTATTAAACACAATTCAGCTGTGTATAAAGAGAAACAGAATTATAGTAATAACAACAGTAGTTTACACGCACTGAGTGCTTACTGTTTATCAAGCACTGTTCTAAACCCTTCACATGTATTAGGTTTAATCATACAAAATTGTCAACACTTGGCTTTTCTTGACCTACAAAAACAGCAGTTTCATGAATCCTTCATCAACTCTAAGATGAAGTTTGAGAACCAGAGCTGCTAGACATGCGAAGAGAAATCAAGGCCATCCTTCCCCCTTAGAGCCCCCACTCCCAGCCCAGCCCTGTCCCCTGGCCTTGCCTCACATCCCTCCTCCACAGGTTAAGGTGCATACTCAGGCAGAGGGATGGTTCTCTGTCTCAAGACTCCTTATGAGGTGGCATCCGGCCATCAATCTGAGCGCTGAAGGTAAGACATATGTTCTTGCTCTAACTCAATTTATCTCCTGAATGAAGCCACTTCAGGTTTCCAGTAGGTACAGGTTCTTCAAAACTTCAGGTTCTGTTCAAGAGCCAAAGAACAGCTTCGGTACACTTGAAATTGCCAGTGAAGTCCCCATGTCCCTCATCCAGGCACCAAAGCAGGACACACTCAATAGTTTCATGTTTATTTTCAGAAAGTGATGAAGACAAAAGATATATATCCAGACACCACTCTCTGTACAATAAATAGCCACCCCCGTTCCGAAAAAATATTTAAAAAAAGAAAAAAGCACGCCCACACACATAACCAACTCCCGAAGACTTTGCTTCTTGAGACGTGCACCATGCCCCCATTTCCAGTCCCTCCCTCAGGATCCCACAGTTTCTAAGCAGGTGGGGACCAGGCCAGCTGCTCAAAGCCACCTGAGTCCAATCCCTGACCCTGGCTGGCTAACTGCTTTAAAATCCACATATCTTTATTTTCAGATCAGGGATTAACACACACACGCAAACAAAAATGCTGAAAGTTCCTCTACAGAGGAAGAGAGTTGAGTCTCCAGTGTCCGGCCTTCTCTACCTGAACCCCCCACCCACCCCTGCAGAAGAGAGGACGCTCCTTTGTGACCAAGACCTTCTTGTTCTCTTTTCTGTTCTCCAGCTGGGCACTCACAGCCAGAAGCAGCACCAGTTAAATGACTGTAGTTAGGGCACAGGAAGGGGAAGGGACACTCCTCTCAGGTTTGACTGTGAACCAGGAAGCAGCCAGTGAACCCCAGAATCTCTTTCCCAACCAACTACAAAAGGAGAAGGGACAGAGGAAGCTGGAGACTGCTCAGTCCTGAGTCTCTTGCCTACATCAGCTGGCGTCTTCCAACTTAATAACACTGTTTCTGTTCCTTTCACCACATCATCTGCTCAATTGGGAAAATAGTTATAAAACTGGCCTTCAGTTTCCTTATCAAAAGGAGACGGGGCCCCAGCAGGAGAGGAGCTGTCACCACTGGACTGATAAGGAGACACACGCCTCCTCTTGGAGTCTCCTTCGCCCAGTCCTGAGTCACAGGACTCTGGCCGGATGGGGGTGATCTCAGTCCACATGGAGGGAGAGCCTTGGTCCTCTGGTCCTCGCCCTTCTGAAGCACCAGGACCAGGTTCCATGGGCAGAGTCCGCATGGGGCGGAACCAGCTGGCTGGGCCCATCTTGGGAGGGTACTGGGGGGCCACAGGCCAGCCACTTCCAGGCGCCAAGACCTCTTGGCTTCGGTAGTAGGACATGGTGGGCCCGGGGG
>NW_006443570.1:3555884-3564813 GCF_000325575.1 Pteropus alecto | reverse complement strand
CAGGAATGCAGGCTTCATGCTGACTGCTCGAAACTCGGCCTCGTAGCTGTGGTCCCGGGGAGCCCCCAGCCAATAAGGCTGGGGAACCACATCCTTGGCCTGGCCAGGAAGGTCAGGGTAGAAACGGCTGGGAACTGGATATTGGTTGGGTAGGAGAGAAGAGTAGTGGTCTCCCCCAAGCAATTGACAGTTGGGTCCAGGTGGGGAGGGGACACTGGTGTCAACAGCTGCATACATTCTAAAAAAAAAATTTGAAAAAGGCGGCAAGAAGACATAGATCAGGAGCAAAACCAATCACCTATGAGCCTACCTGTTGCACAACCCTCCCCAGACTCTCCTCCCCTGGCCCACTGCCCTCTATCCCTCACCCCACCCTCTCCCATCCTCAGGGCCAGCTAGGGAAATGTGCTGAGCACATGTCTGATGTGTCCCTGTCTGAGGAGAGACCAAGAGTAGGCCTCTGCAAAGGTGAGTTGAAACCAGTGGCACTTACGACTCAAAGTTCTCTCGGAATCCTTTGGCAAAAGGGTTATTATCAATTTTCAGCTGAGTAATCTAGAGAGAGGGGAAACAGAATGACGTGAGTCTTGAAACTGGGGCTAGGAAACTTCCAAAAACCCTTCCAATGGAGACTGGAGGCTCCACTCCCCCAGGCCTCCCCAACCCAGGTTCAGGCCCACACTTGCTGCCAGGGCAGCCCTCACCTCGGCATTATGGTAGGCGGTCACAGCAATAAACTGGGTTTCTTGAAAAGTAAAGATATGCGTGTTGGAAGAGTTGCAAGCCGCCTCTGGCTCTCCATCATTCACCTCAACAATGTGCAGTCGAGGCTGATACTTATGGAGGGACTGGAGCACAATCATCTGAAAGAGAGAGCAAGAAGGTTTTGGGGGTGGGGAGGAGGGAGTTTGAAGGATCTCCCCACCCTGAGGTCATCGTGTCCATTCCCCTGCCATGCCACCATGCAACTCCTCCTAGGCCTTCCAACTCCAGTCCCCAGCCCCTTTGGGGCACCAGTTCTACCCTTTTGCCCCATTTCCTACCCTAGGTGTCCATTGTGACCAAGCACAAACAGGAGTTTTCAAGGCATCCATTCCTGAGACCACTGGGTTTTGAATCTATGCCCAGCATGGTACACAAACAATGGCAGCCCGGGATTTGGGGACAAGGAGGAATCTCCAGTCTAGCTTGGCCTGTGATGTCCTGTCTACCCTGAGATTCAGCTTCCTCCCACCTCATCTGTCCTCCCAAGGTGGGTAGGAAAAAAGTGTCAAAGAGAAAGAAAAGTGACTCCTACAGAAGAGAATCAGCCCGCAGGACCCCCTCTGGATCAGGGAGTGGGGGTGGGGGCGGGGGGGCGGAGTCCCACCTGAGTAGCATTGTTGGAGGCCCCCTTGTTATTCGTGAGCTTTAATTTTCCAAATGAAACTTCCTGGCGCATCCAGTGGGCTCCAGTGTTGGGGGAATCTGGATGGACGTATAGGCGGTTTCCTGTGGACAGTTAACCTCTTTGGCATGCAGCCCCCTGGGACCAGACCCCCAGTGATGTGAGTCTTCTTTACCTTTTCTGAGGGGGATGTCAAACAGGATGGGGGGTGGTGGGGACAAGGCAGGGCAAAGGGAAGTTTGGGCAGAGAGGGGTGTGGGCAGAGGGAGGTATGGGCAGAGGTGTGGGCAGAGTAAAGTAGAAAAGAGATGACAAATGGAACGGAAAAGATAAGTAGGAGGGGATAGGGCAGGGTGGAGTGGGATGAGGAATTAAATCCTAAATTCTGGGGGAAGGGGCTTAAGTGTTCCTCCTGGATCCACCAGGGGGCGCCCAGTCTTGGAGAAAAAGTGCCCATCCTACCGGGGGGCACATACCTGGCATGCTGCCCTCAGCCTTGCCACACTGCACCCACTTGCCACTTTGATAACGCCAGTGGTGCTGGTCCACCAAGACCACGTCCACGAACATCTGGTAATGGCTGGTGGGCTCCAGCCCAGCCACAGTAAATGACAAGAATGGGAACATCCTCCTGGGGAGAACAGAGAGATCCACCAATAGCTGACAGCCCCCAACCCCTCAGACACCTCTTGCGTAAAGGTCATCAGTGGTGTGCTGGAGCTGGCCTCCATCTCTCACGAGAGCCAACTGGAAATGCTCAGGAAGTTTGCCAGCCAGTTGTTAAAAATTAAATTATATAAACTTACCGTGAAATATATTATATTATAAACCAAGGTAATAAATACAAACATCATCACTTCTCAGTTCTTTTACTACATTTTCCTATTATCTCTGCTCTTGAGGTTATTTACATCTATTTTATCTGTATGTGGAAATACTAGATAATGTGCATGACTACATGACTCTTCCCAACTCTGCGTTCAGTAATATCATGTGGGTAGCTTGAAATCAGCCATCATAGTAGTGGTACTACAGAAATCGGCAAACGCTATGCATCAGGGCTTTTAAAAGTGTTCTTCTTTCAGAGGGTCTGTTGCTAGACATTCACTGCACACCACTGTCTCTAACCTTACTTTGTTTCCTAGTGGGGAGCAAAGCCACAAGCCAGCCCCCCACAGATAGTTCCTAGTAGGTCCTCATCCTCTCCACTATGGCTCTCACAGTGCTCACACACTCCTAACCCCATGGCACCCATCCACAGGGCCTATCCTCCTGGGCTTGATGTCTATAGATGGCCTGCCGCAGGCCTGGGTCTTTAGAGAAGTAGCTAAAGTCCTAGGTGGACTTTCCTATCCACCTAAAACAGGACTCTATCAAGCACAGTCTTCACGCTCAAAGTGGAAGAAGTTGGGGTTGGGAGCCTGCATTATTGTGCCAGAGTAATACATTCAAAGAAAGAAGCACTCCCATACCACAACCATCTCCACTTCCTCCGCCATCACTACCCCCATCACCACGATCCCTACAACCATCACCCCCACCATCGCCACTATCGATACAACCAACACCTCCACCATCACACCCCCATCACCACCATCACCACAACCATCACCTCTGTGTCACCATCACTAACATCATCCCCTCCACCATCACTACAATCAGCATCTCCATCACCACCATCACGACAACCACCGTCTCTACCATCACCAACACCATAACCATCTCCAATGGCATAGCCTTTCTCTTCTAACCCAAGCAGGAAGAGCAGAGTTTTCAGGATGACAGAGTCAACCATCATCAGAATTACTTTTCATTCCCGCATGCTTCTCCCCTCCTCCTTGTAGGATGAGAAGTCTTGTAGGATGGGAAGAAAGGCACTAGTCCGTGAGTCAGGAAACCTGGAGGAGGAAAAGTTTCAGGGGCCTAGGAACGCTATTGGGTGGATCCTAGTACCCGGAGAGGCCCAGAGAAACACTCTTAATAATCTTGGGGTGGTCTCCCAGCAGAGCGCTATCCCATTCCTGTCTTCTTCAGACGCTCCTAGGCTGAGAGCAAGAGACTTCCTGGTCTTATGACCTTGAAAACATTAATTGCCAAACCAAACCTCAGTTTCTTCACCCATAAATGGAGATAACTCCTGTCCATCTTTCCTCTAACTACGTATTAAGAAGTTCGAAAGATGTGAAACTCAGCTCACCCTCTCTCCCATCCCACCTCTGTCCCACCGTCTCCCAGTCCCAGAGCTGTCAAAGCCCTCTAGCCAGGCTGAAGGACTCTGAGAAAGAGTCCGGAGTTCTGGTTCCAGGCTCTGGGTCCCAGGGGCTTGGCAGGTCGGTCAACTTGAGAAATCGAAGTTTAGAAATGAGGCCTTGAGCAATCGAGGGTGGGAGAATATGTTCAGCCCACTTCTATCACCAATGCATTCTATGACAGTGGTCAGGTCACTCACACGTTTCCTATATTGTCACCAGTTCCTAGACAAACTAGTAGAATAAAGGAAGAGAAGGAAATATTCATCAAGCCTCTATTTATGCAGCAGCCGGTTCATTAAACTAGTCCTTTGAGATATAAAATGTTATTTTCAATTTTACACTTAAAGAAAATGAGACTTGGAGAGGTTTGGTGAGAGAGCAGAGCCAGGGTCTCCTGACCACGAAGCACAGGCTGTGTGGTCTCCGTCCCTGCATCTTGCTTATCACTAGCAGAGGAAAATGGAGGCCACACAGGAAGAAGATGGGCAAAAGGGAGAGGAGAAGGGAGGTCACAATTTCACCTTAGAAGTCTAGAATCATCACCAGCTGGAATCCCAAAATAGTCTCTGATTTACATGATACTTTGCTGGGAAGGAACAGGGAGTGAAAACGGGTCTGGTGCCAAACTGAGCCCCACCTCCCAAAAAAGACCACTAACCATTCTGCTCTCCGAGGACAGGACAGGGTCCAAGACCCCAAATTGCTCTGCTGCCCCTAAGGACCATCCTGCCTTGAAATAATTTGCAGGGTCGTCTACGCCTCCCCCATTCTAAACAATTCTGACATGCTCCAATTCACCGCCATTAAGTACAAATTAAAAGGAGATGGTTTTTGTCAGTCATATTGGCAAAATGTTTCAAAATTGGCAAATGTCTAATGCTGCCGAGCCTGTGGGAAAATGGGTTCTCTCGTATACCGCCGGTGTGTATACGTGGATGTGTGAACTGGTACCTTTTAGAAGGTTTCTCCAGCTATGCCTTGTACCTATCAAAATACAAAATGCACTGGGCCATCCAAGAGTCTTCTCCTCCCACCAACCTCAGACCCACTTAATAGAAATCAGACGACCACTAGCAAATGGCTGAACAGAAAGCAAAGGTGTTTTCACTTGCCTCAAGAAAAATGAAGCCAGTCAGCCCCAAATAAAGCAAGCTTAAAGCTAAACATATTTTTGAAAAATCTACAAAGTTCTTGGACTTGGGAATGTAGAAAAGGGAAAACCACCATGGCTACAAGGCCAGTGAAGGAGGATCATGTGGGATCGAAATTGTTTTCCCAACCCCTCACTTCACATATACATACACAAATGCGAATTGAACTACTTAACAACAGACCTACCCAAAGTTATCTTAATTGTAATAATCAACTAATCACACCCAGAAAAGTGGGGATTGCCAGCAATTAATGCACACCCACACACCCACAGACACCGGCCTCTCTCTTCCTCTACTCAGAATGTCTACCGTCAACTATTATACGCTTGCCAACACATTCATAGCAGATGTATAGTGCCGCACAGAAACACAACACAAGTCTGCGGTGGGTACTATCAGGCACCCCAAATCTCTACAAACACACTAACTTGAACACCAAAGTCTCCGGTTAGCCAGGCCATCATTTTGTCCTCAATCTCCCTTCCTAGCCCCATCTGAGGTCCCTGGATCAATCTCTGGACCGGGGATCATACGCCTGCTTCCCACCTCATTTCTGCCTATGAAGGAGAATGTGACTGTGTTGCTTGTCCATATTGAGGGGTAGGGTGGGTGGGAGAGAAAGGATCTGGAAGCAAGTGAGTCAGCCCAAGACGAAAGAAAGGCTATGCGGCTGTGGGTAGGCCTGGGCTGGAAGGATTTTTCAAAAAGGAAGAAGGCTGTGGGTGATGTGGCAATGACTGACAGGTCACTGGAACCCACGGAGAGACAGGCTAGCCTTCCAAAGCAGGAGGACAGAAAGGGAGCTGTTCTCCGAGCCCAAGTCTTGCTTCTCAGAAGCCAGTAGTGGAAGAAAATGGCCATTAATTTCCCAGATCATTGGAGCCCAAACTCAGATACAGAGTGATTTGGGGCTGGTGGGACTGAACTGGGGGTGGTATGTCCTCTGTCCCTTCCACCCCACCATGGAGTCCTGAGGCCTGATCCGAGGGGAGGCATCAAAGGAAATGATGAGGGGCCACTGCCCCCTTCCAACAGGGACCCCAGAGTGTCTGAAGCAGTCCCTCAGGATGGATGGAAAGCATGAGGATTGTAAACACACACACACACACACACACACACGCACGCACGCACACGCACACGCACACACACTTATGAAACAATTAGGGAAATTTGACAATATTTAGGAATTTCTTTTCAAGTTTGCTAAGGGTATTGTGTTTATTCTTAAAAAGCCATTTTTAGAAGTACATGGAGAAATATTTAAGGATAAACTAATATTGTGTCTAGGATTTACTTACTAATTCTTTACACGATCACTAATATAGTTCCAGATCAGAGGAGTGGGCGTGAAGTGAGTGAGAATAAAGAAGAAACGAGATTGGAACGGTGCTGACAGCTGTCGAAGCTGTATGGGTAGAGGGAGGTCCATTACATTTTTCTCTTCACTTTTGCATACACAGTTGACCCTTGAACAAACGGAAGTTAGGGGCACAGACCCCCGTGCAGTGGAAAAATCCACGTATGATTTTTGACTCCCCCAAAACTTAACGACTAATAGCCTACCGTTGACCAGAAGCCTTACCGATAACATAAGTAGTCGATTAACACGTATTTTGTATGTTTATATGTATTATATACTGTATTCCTATAATAAGAAAATCGAAAGAAAGAGAAAATACTTTTACAGTATTTATTGAAAAAAATCGGCGTGTAAGCGGACCCGAGCAGTTCAAACCCATGTTGTTCAAGGGTCAACCGTACCGGAATTTTTCAAAATAAAAGAAAATAAGTGTACGGATACGAAAAAGAGACAACGAAACTTGTCGAGAGAAACTTATTCAGCTGGAATGAAGGAAGGAAAAGAGAAGAAGAAATAAATGAAAGAAGGAGGCCGTACGGGTAGAGATGGGGATGCACACTCAGAGACGTGTCCCCTGAGATACTTCCCTAAACAGCCTTCGGGAAGACCCAGGACCCACCAGATCCCTGAAGTTCTGGCTGAGGTTTCATCCACCCCATCGCTTGAGACTGGAGGGGCCAGGGCCTGGCGGCAGGCTGTGGGGAATCCTGGGCCAGGCCCCAGGGAGGGAGGCTTCCTGACCACACAACAGGGTGGAGGCCCAAATTCAGATGTCTGTATGACCGAATATAAGCTGCAAGCTATCCCTGAGCCTCAGTGCCCTCAGCTGTATAATGGGGAGACCGCTTGGCCTACCCAGCACACAGTAAAATAATGGAAGTGAAAGCACTCTGAACGCATCAAAGCCTTCGGACAGTGTGGGTGGCTGTTTTTACTCCTGGTCATGCAGAGCCAGAGAAAGAAATCCAAGCAGATACCATCTGGGTTCTGGTGCCAGTTCTGCCAGTGACGAGTGTGCTGTGTAACCTCAGAAGTGTCTCTTACTGTATCTGGGCCCGTTTTGCTGTCTGTGCAGGGAGGAAACTGGACAGGATCTTCGGGGCCCCTCCAGTTCAGACCCGACGTGACTAGAAACCTGGGCTGTTCCCTGGGTGTACCCAAAGGGGTTAGGGGAGCGAAGAGGAATTATCAGAAGGCTTAGAAGATGAAGGTCGTGCCATAAAAGAAAATGCCAATTTTCCTGGGTCCATCCCACAGAAAGAGGAACAGTTTAGCAACTTGAAACTCATCGTGGTTGGTAGACAGGCCCCTCAATTCCAGGACACCCTACAGAAATCATCAGGAGAGAAGAATGCTCTAGCAATGCCCAAATTGAACGCCAACCCCCAGGCCCAGTATGGCCTCTCCCCTTCTCCCCAAACCCCACACTTAGTATACAATCTTCAAAACTTCCTAGGTCCACTGATGATACAGCCCTTCTACACACAAGTCCTTGCTGGTCTCCGGCCACACAAGCCCCCGCTTGGAAGAGTGCGTGCACCCTCTCACATGCCAGACACAAGCAGGACCTGATCAGTGTTGCTTACTAAACAAATACCACACAAGTCACGAGTTTCTCTTTCTTTCCCCACACAGGAGGCTCTCTCCGGAAGCAGCAGCACACTCAGGCCCAAACCCTACCCTGCGTGTACTGAGTCCAGGGGACCCTGAGCCATGGAGCTATGGGTTCCTCAGGCTGGACCAGTGAATATCTGCACAGGGATGTGGACAGGCTTTCAGGGGGCAGCCCTCAAAGGATGCAGAGTGCAGGACAGGCTGCCAGCTGCAACTCACCTTTAGCTTCATCTGCTTGGGCCCATAGATATTTGTACTCTCTGGCAGGGGCCTGTGTCTGGAAGGGATCTGTGGCCCCCACATATTTCACCACCCCCCAACACACACACGTACACACACACACACACACACACACACACACCCCAGACATATGATCTCGAAGTACTACCGGAAAGGAAACTTGGCGACTGTGTCTCCATGTCACCAAATCCCAGTCTTACTACCCCTCCCAAAGCTGACTGTTGAGCAATAACAGCAAAAGGGCTAGGAGAAGTGGGTACCCCCTCCCCAGGATGAGGGTTGGGTTCGTATGCCCTGCACTGCGAGACCCTGCCCTTCTCTCCATTTGCCCACACACAGGGGCTAAGAGGTGCCCTGCCCTGTCAGACCCAGCAACACTGGCTCCCCCTCCGTCCGCTGCCACCCCCACTCAGGCAGAGAGCGGGGCACACACTAATTCCGGGTGAACCCATAGACACTGTTTCCCTAAACCCAAATAATTTCATCGCACCCACTCTCATCCATCTCCCTTTTGAGTTCAGCCTGTTGGTGTATTCTCCCGCGAGTAAACAACCCCCAGAACTTTCCCGTCCTCACTACCAGCCCCTCTTTCCCCCCGCCCCAAGCCTAAACCAAAACAGTGAGGGACACGGAGTCACTAGCAATGTCTAGACAGAAATGAAAAAAAGAGAGAAAACGCGCGTCCGAGTTCCGGGCGGGCGGGACCTCGGCGAGCCGGCTGGCGCTGCGGCGCGCGTCTCACTCACCGTCCCTGCTTGGTGATGATCATCTCCGTCTGGTGCTGATTGAACTTGGACCACAACAGGTGGTTGTTGAGAGCGACTCTCAGCTTCCCCGACACCTCCAGCCCCGCAGGCAGCGCATAGTCCTCGCGCGGCCCTGGGTAGAGCCCGGCGCGCGGGGGGCGGGCCCCGTAGCCGTC
>NW_006443570.1:3533832-3555413 GCF_000325575.1 Pteropus alecto | reverse complement strand
GCGGTTGGCGGGCGCGCGGCAGCTCCCAGGCTCCCTCTCCAGAGAACTGCTGTCACTAGCGTCGCGGCGCGCCTTTGCTGTGGCTTTATGAAGCTCTCCGGATCTCCACACACACCCGCCACCTCGGCCCCGCCCCGCCTCACCCCGCCCCCTCGTAGCTAAATACTTGGTAAATTCTATGCGGGCGGCGAGGACCGGAGGGCCCCCACCGTGTAGACGAGCGAGTTCCCGCGCGCCTTGTAGTTCGGGCTTGAAGACTATGCCTTCTGGGAGTCAACCCCACCATTTGAAACGCCGGCCTGTTTCTCTTCTCTGGACCCTGGTAGAAATTCTACCCACCTTTGAAGGCTCAGCTCAAAGACCCCCTCCTACGGGAAGCCCTCGGTGATGGCCTGGATGGGACTCAACGGGCCTTCTCGCAGCACTCTCAGACTCAGAGGCACTTCGGACCAGGAACATTCAACAGATATTCATGGGTGCCACTGTGTGCCCAGGTTCTGTGCTAAATAACTTTACCTGAAGTGTTCGTGTTCTTTCTCCGGGCCAGAGGCCCAGGTGGGCTATGCGGGATGCATCTTGTCCCTCCCGGCCCAGGACAGACCTGGAGCCTGGTGAACTGGCAGGACAAGTTCCCTGAAAGGGACTGCATCTGCAACAGCCTTGGGCTTGGAAGGCCTGGGGCTGGGCCAGATCCACAAAAGTTCCTCCATCTGGGCACGGTAGGGGGGACACTGGAAGTAGCACTGGGCTGCCAGTGCTCAGAGTCTCAGGAATGGCTCCGCCTGTCACTCAGGTGAGTGTGACCTGGGCAAGTCACTTCTCTTGCCTGAAAATCAGCCTCAGGTGTCTCATCTGTAGACAGACGGGAAACTGATCTACTTTCCAGAGGGGCTGTGAGCCTTAAATGAGGAAGGGGACCTACGCAGCACCTTCCAATCTATTCTTATACCTGAATGGAAAAGCTGCTTTGAACAGATTTACAGCGAGCTGACAGGAATGAAACCCACCACATGTTCTGAAGGGGCTGCTGGGGTGATAGGACCGCGCGAGCTTTTCTGTCTCTAATTGTCCTTTTCTATTGACTAAGGAAGTTATATTCCCTTTATGATGAAAACAATCCTTTCCCCCGAATTTAAAATAACATCATTGGGAGTTTTCCTGTGTATAAGATGAAACATATCCATCTAGAAAACTTAAGCAGTAAAAAAAAAAAAAAAAAATCAAGACTGTATAAATCGCCCCAAATTTAGAATTAAAATTTCAATGAACACCCCTCCAGACGTCACCCCCTGTACACAGCCTCTCTGTCTCTCTTTTATGTACATACACACACAAACACATAATTTTATGTAAAGACCACACATGCTGCTTTGTAATGTGTTTTTCTTTTTCACTCAACAAGGTGTCATGGAATTTTTTGCATGTCAATATACAGATAAAGATTTACATTTTTAAAGGGTGTTTTGAAAAATACTTTCACCTGCTAAAGGCTAACCTCTCCTCTCCCCTACCTCCCCAGCCCTCCTCAATTCTCCCCTGGGGGCTGCCCCATCTCTACATCTCTGTCCCAGCCCAACGGGGTTTCACCCTTAGGGGTCCACGGGGACTCTCTGCTCCCAACTAGAGCTGAACTGAGAGGCAGGTTGGCAGGCAAAGGAGAAGCTGAGGACCCCAGGGGGCAGGCATGACCTAGGGAGGGTGGGGAGAGAGAGAATCAGCACATCCCCTGAGGAGGAAGATCAGATTCACCCCAGCACCAGAAGTGGGGACAGGCTTCCTCCCACTCCTTTACCCACCATTTCCCCATGCCTTAAGGAAGGTGGACGTTTCTACCTGCTGTTCCAAGTGGGGCAGCCTTGCTTGAAAGAGAGGCTGACCTTGGGATCCTAGGCTACTTTTTGGAAAACATCCACGATTGCAGTAAGACTTCCCTGAATGACTGATTCCCCCCAGGAGACATGAGACCGTTGAATGCTAACGCCTCTTCAGAGGTGCATTTTTGCTAAGTGCTTGGCTATGGAAGGCCAAATGGAGTATTGTTCCTCCCTCACTCGCCCCCTCCTCTTTTCCAAATTAATCCTCAAGTCAAGTGATCCATCCCCCTGCCTCTGAACAGGATGACCCAGAGTTCCCACACAGCTTTCTGGGGCAGAAGGGATTAGGAATCTCAGAAGCAAGTGAATCTGGGGACATGTCCCTGGGGGAAGAGGGTGGCTGAGGGCAGTCTCTCTATAACCTAATAGGCTGTTAGAGGGTCTTATAGCCTGGCTCATCAACCCCAGGTTCCTCACCCCCTCCTTCTAATTTCTTCCACCCAAAAAAGAAAGTGCTTGTGAAAAGCGGGGGCTGAGTGGCCCTGGTGTCACCACTGCCAGTTCCCGCCCCTCTGCCAGCTTGGGTGAGAAGAAGAACCCTGGCAGTGACACCTCCTCCTCTTGCCACCTCACCTCTTCCCAGGCCCCAGGCCTGGAGAGGTGGAAAGGGGGAGCAGGAGCTGAGGCCCGCTGGGATCCCCTCGCTTCCCTATCACAGTCCGTCCCAGCCCCTCTCTCATGCCATCAACCCGCTGAGCATCCAGAAGGCTGGCCCTAGAGGTGCAGGAGCGAAGAAGCACAGGGTGTGTGTCCAGGATGGGATAGCCACGGTCTGCAACAACCATCAGATATAATGAGACAGGTGGGTAGTAAATATGGGAAACCGAATGATTTACCCAACACACACTGTATTCTCGGCAGAGCCAGGCTGGAGCCCTGGTCTCTTGATTCCTGATCCAGTGCTCTTTCTACGAGAGTGTTTGCCTTCCTATCTTGAGGAAGAATAATAACAAATAAATAGTCAGGAGAGCATTTGGAAAACAGAAATTTGCCCCTAACTCACCAGCCCGGACACTGGTTTTCTTCACCCTGTTGTTCTCTGCGTGTATTTAAGGCTTCTTTTCAAGTCGTTTTTCATCAAGACTCAAAATGATGTCACAGAGCATTGCCACACCTGTCTGTGGGCTGCAGACTGCGCCTGGAAGCTGTTACAATGTGGATTCTTGGGACCGGCCTCTAGAGATTCTGATCCCCAGGCCTGTGGCAGGTGCCCAGAATCTGTGCCTTTAAGAAGGACTCCTCCAGATGATGCTGGACCCCAGGAATCCACACATTCTACTCTCAGGTCCCCTCCCACTTTGCTCTTCTACCTCCAAGTCATGTCCCATCATAAGAAAGTCAGTGTACCCTGACCTTGCTTGCTGTGCGCTCTTCGGTGTGGTGATGGAGGTTTAATGTCTAAGGAAGGCTGCTACAGGCATCGAGAAGACTTTCTTATTGAAGCTCCAGGATCAGACAATTCCTTACCCCAGAATCTAATAGCCACCTGGGTCCTCTCCTTAAAATGTGTGGAGTGCTGAGCTCCCCTGGGGACCCAGAAAGGCTCTTGAAAGGGCTCATACTGCATGGTGTGGGAGGGCTGAGCGGCAAGTACGCAGGGGAGTCAGTGAGGCGACGGTTGTTAGTGGAGACTCAGAGCTTAAGAGCACCAGCACCCAGGATTTCTGCCCTCCACCCTGCTGGGCACAGTCCAAGAGGCTGTGAGAGGGTAGATGAGCGAAAGAGGCGGTGCGGCGTATTGCGGATGAGGCAGAAAAGGAACGAGAGCACAGTGAGCGTCCTGGGCTGCATTTCTCAAAGAGAAATATAGCGATGGAGAGGAACAGGGACCACAAAGTCAGAAACCCAGAACGTGACTCAGTGAGAAAGTATCAGCCAGGCAAGAGGGGAAGAAGAGAGGGGGTTGAGCCAGTGAGAGGCAGCTCTACAGAGGCAGACACCTGTGGGTCCTGTGGATACTGAGGCTGGAGCAGAGGCGAAAAGGGTGAGGGGCGGGCGGGCTTCAAAACCCAATTCCAACCCTCACTGGCTGTGTGGCCTGTTCGAGTACCTTAACATCTCTGGTTTCCTGGTCAGTAAAAGCAGCTAATAGACCTTCTGCCAAGACAAACTGTGTCTCAAGTGAAGTGTGAGGTAGGGTAAGGGTTGAGGGGTTCTGCCCCGTGGCAGGAGCAGAGCAGAGGGACAGGCTATGCTGCACTGTCTCTTCTTTCCTCTCCTCTAAGCTGCCTGCATCTTCCCATTTCTCCCTCTAGCATCTATTAGTCCCCACAAAGGATCCTTCAAATCCAGCCTCCAGCCTCTACTAAGGGCCTTGGGCCAAAAGAGAACCTGTTTGTAAGACTCCGCCTCAGAAAGGACTAGCTTCCCCTCCTGACACCTAATATACCATTCCTGGAGACTCATGTGCTGAGGGCTAGGATGGGCCAGACCCTGTGGACTTTGGGATCACAGAGATAAATTAGGTATAGCCCTTGCCCACCAAGAGCTCCTAGCAAGGTGACGCCAAGAGCTGGAGTTCTCAGCCCATTTGCCCCTCAGGTATGGACTCAGCAACACACCAGCTTGTGCTGATCCAAGTGTGCGCACACACACCCTACACAGAGCTATGCTAGACACATCCCTGCGATCCGCACTGCCTTCTCTTGTCCCACATCCAGTCTCTCTGAGGGTCCTGGGGCATCTGCCTGGCTCACCCTGAACTCCCTCCCCCTCTGGGTCCAGACTGCCAGTCCTTCAGAGAGCATGGCCGGAACCATCGGATTAACAGCCAGGGAGGGCAGAAGGGGAGTGACAGGCACCTGTAGAATCTCCTCCCCCCATGACAGCTGCAGGAGTTCCGAGTCCCCAGCACCCAGCACCAGGTGGTCAGTGTGGGCTCATCCCAAGGTCAAGGGCTCTGGGTTCTCTCCCCCAGGCTGGATCACCCTTCTCCATCCCACACACCCCTCAAGCGTGGGCAGCCCTTACCCTTTGGCTCCAGGCCATGCCTGGGTCCTTCTGCATTTCAGTCCTTCTCCCTCGGTGGGTACCTAACTCGGATCCTCTTTCTCTGGTCTCTAACCTCTCTCACCCCTGCCCCAGCTCTTCACACAAGGCTCACACACCACACACACCCACGGCACGCAGAACCCAACCCCCACTGTGCTCCCAGGCCAGGATTCCTGCACCCCCTTGAAGCAAGGTTAGATATTGGGTACTTGATCATGTGGCATGCCCGGTTAGGGATGGGCAAGCCCAAGGGCTTCAGGGAGGCCCTGGGGAGAGGCTTTGTCCCCGCCCCGCTTCCTGGGAAATCTCAGTAGACAGGCCCTTAATCTCAGGCAGGAAGCAGAGTCCGGTTACCAGGAGTGGGGGCTGGGGAGGAATACCCCGGGCTTTGGGTAAAGGGAGCTGGGGAGGGGAGAAGAAGAGCTAAGTGGGATACAGGCCCAGGGGTTAACCCTTTCACAGCCAGGTTCCTCTCTGCTCTCTATCCTGTGTTCTTGGAGGCAGCACAACGCCCTGGCACAGTCAGGTTCTGCCAGACCAGGCCTCCCATGTAAGGCCACCCCACTGACCTTTGGCCACAGGACAGCAAAACAGCCTCTGCTCTGCCCCATCTCTCTCCAAGGCCCTCTTCTGGCTTCCTGTGAGCCACATGTTTCCCTATTTGCCCCGTGACTCTATTAGACTTTCAGGACTTCTGAGTCTTTGTGTTTCTCTGCTATGTTTGTCTGATTCTGAGTTTCTCAGGGTCCCTGTGTTTCTGCCTGTGTCACAGTATACCTTCTTTATATCTACCTCCATCTTTGGGGTTTGTAAAATCTCTGCCTGCCTGTCCTGAGTGTAGGTTCTGCGCCCACTTCTCCGTGTCTGTCCATCCACTTTCTCTGGGAATCTGAGTTAGCTTATGTCTCTGTATCTCCATGTCTCTATCTCTGTCATCTTCAGGTCTCTCCAGGTCTCAGTGTGCCTGCTGCATGTCTGTCTGTCTTCCATCTGGAACTGGGCCTCCATCTGTGAGTCCGCCCTGGGCCTGTCTGCCTCTGGCCTGAGGCCCTTTGGCTTGTCCATCTGGTTAACACTGTAGGATGGGGATGAGATGGGGACAGAATTATGGGCTGGGCCAGGAATGGATGAAAGAGGGAGGGAGAAAGGGGACACAGGCAATAGTGGGGGGAAGAGATGAAGGGACAAATCCTATTCCTAAGTGGTTCCTGAAGCAAGTTAGACAGCCCTGAAATGCCAGGACGAAGCTCCGCCAGGCCAGTGGGCACGGGAAGAGGGAAAGGAGAGGACAGGGAACACATCCGTCAGGGGTAGGGCAGAGATGCATAGAAATGCAAACAGACGTCAAATGGGGGCCCAGAAGCAAATGGAAAGACAGAGAGGGAGCTCTTGGTTCTGATTTTGACTCCAACTCTAGCCCCTGATGACCCTGGGCTAGGCACTTTCCCTCTCTGTGCCTTAGTTTTATGCTCTGTAAAATAAGACAGTTGGCAGACACCATCCTCTAGAATTCTATGGGAGAGCAGGGGTTAGAGGGAGGTAGAAGACCTCTCCAAACCCAGGGCAGGAGACTGGCTGACCTTGACCTTGTCTGTCCCTGGAGGAATCTCCCAAAGTTCCTTCTAGTACCAACATCCTCTGCCTGGGGCAGGACAGAGGGAAGAATGGAGGTTGGATAGCAGGAAGGACTTCTGACCACGAAGCAGGAGGGTGAGGAGGCCCCAGATTCTCCTCCCAGCGGTCTTGGGCCCCCTCTGTTGGGGCTGGGGGTGAAGGGGCAGGGCGGGGGTGGGGGCTCAGCAGCTGGGTAATTAGCCATCACTCTCAGGCCCTGGGGGAGGGGCTGGCTGGACTGAGAAACCAACGCAAAGTGACAGGGGCAGTTTTGACACTCGGTGGAGCTGACGGGCCCAGGGGGCCAGGGCTTTGGTGTGTGTAGGGGGGTGAAAATCCCATCAGATGATTAAAAAATAGGTCAGAGGGAAGAAGCCGCAGCCGGCACTGGGTCTGTGGTGAGAATGCCATGTAGCTTCCCCAGGGCTGTGGGCCAAAATGGGGTGGGGGAGATGAGGAGTGTTTGCAGGGGGCGGGTGAGCTAGGAGTGGGGACAGGAAGGCTGTAGGCCCAGCAGCTGGCTTTCTGTCTCCCTCAGCCCTGTCTTATGGGGACACTTTGGAATTCTACCTACAGTCCACCTTCCGGCCTTCCTGTTGCGCCATCTTCTTGCTCAAAGGCAGGAAGATGCAGCTCTTCTTCTGTCTACCCCACCCCACCCACAATATGTACATAATTCTATTCCAGAAACAAGGACGATCGCCTCCTCTGGAAGTCCTTCGCACCTTCTGGCCTCAGGTCTTCTTGCTACAAAGGTAGCTTGCCGTCTTATCCTACACCTCCTACCCAACTAAACAAATTCGCCTACCACTGCATCCCCTCTGACAACTTGCCAACTCCGCATCCTGCTTGGGGTCCACCTTCCTGCTCGTTCTCAAAGATTTCTTTTCCCTCCTTCTCCCATTTGCCTCCTCAACTCCTGTCATGAAACATAATAGCAACCTGGGAAAGGTATAAGGCAGAGAGTAAGGAGGAATGAGGTAGGAGATCTAGGAGCATGGGGCAGGCTGATGACCTCCAGGACATCAAATGGAGTCTAAGTGACTGTCTGGATTGTACAGAACTCTGAGGCACCTGGTACGGTCCCCTCTATTTAAGCAGGTTAGAGCTACCTCTCACCTCATCCACTTAAGGTTGGGAAGTTCTTTCAGCGTCTTCCCACAGCTCCTCATTCTGCAACTCAACCCCATTTCCTTGTCTGAGATCCCTGAACCCTGCAATTCGTGAGTGGAAGGGAGGCTAGGCTCTACATACTGTGCTCCGATCCTCATAAATTTCAGACACAGTCAGAAAGCAGGCAGTCAAACGCACCCAGAGCAGAGGGACAAACCACGTAATAGCAGTGCTATCTCTAGCTGAGTGGGCACCCGGGTCCAAGCCTCTGCAATGGAGGACACCCAAGGCCATGTTGGCATGGGAATAGATTGGCTAGGTCTGACCTTGAGTTTAACCCCACTTACCACCCCAGACACAGATCTGCTCTGACATGCAAGTATGAGATTTCCCCGGGAGCCTGTTGTCTGCTGCCCACCCTCCTCAATTACCCAGGAAGTGTCACAAGGCGTCCTGCCAACCTCCTTCCACCAGGGCCATGGGCAGCTGGCGCTCCATGCAGGGCCCTGAGACAGCCTCTGGACCCATGTCTCCAGCCACAGGGGCATGAAGCTGGTGTGGCTGCCCATCACAGTCTCTCTCCACATGCCCGCCCCCATTTCTTTCCAATCATTGGCACCAGAATATGACATATTGTGTGGGTGGCTATGGTCAGGCAAGTCCTTAGCAACTAGACCAGTGGCTGGGAATCAAGATACTGAACCCATGCTCTTTGTATCACACGCACGTGCGCGCGCACACACACACACACACACACACACCTGGGCTCACCACCCAAGGCTCAGAGCCCCAGGAATAGGCTATATACCAGGGTTCCCAGGCTCCCGATATTCTGGACATATTGTCAAGTCCAGCTTGTACTTTGTCTCATCCTGGACTCTCAATGAGTTTGGCATATGAACAGCATCCGCCCCTGGGTTATGGGAGGCAGAAAACAGGTGACCAGCGTCAAGCCCTTTGCCTTCACGGGCGTGCAATGAACATGTCCATCGCCACTTCCACACCTGTCTCTGCGAGCCTTCGCTTATTTGAAGCGTGTCTCTACTTGTGTCTTTTCCTGTCTGTCTCTGTCATCCTCATTCCCTTCAGTTCTAGAATAAAACCTAAAGCATGTTCGGTGCCATTTATTAAGTGGAGTTAATAGACGGTTCTTTTCCCTGCACTTAATTTTCATAAGCTGAGAAGGAGAACGTGCCCATTTCTAGAAGCGAATAAGCTGGCTACATCAAATCGCAGTGACTTTCAATGGCAAAATTGCTCCCCAGCCCTGCTGCAGACATGCGTGTGCGCCAGGGGCGATACTGAACCCATGCTCTTTGTATCACACGCACGTGCGCACGCACACACACACACACACACACACACACACACACCTGGGCTCACCACCCAAGGCTCAGAGCCCCAGGAATAGGCTATATACCAGGGTTCCCAGGCTCCCGATATTCTGGACATATTGTCAAGTCCAGCTTGTACTTTGTCTCATCCTGGACTCTCAATGAGTTTGGCAACTGGAAAAACCTGAGTTCTTCCTGATTACCCCACTCCCATCTTCCCCAGACAATTCATTGCCTTGATTTCATTAGACTTTACAATGCTTTGATACAATGCTTTGAGGTGTACTGTGAAGGGGTCATTGTCTCTGTTTTATAGACAAAGAAATTGAGGTATCGAAAGTTAAGTAACTTGTCAAGGTCACGCAGCTGGTGACCCAGTGCTGAGCCCTTATGCTTGCACTATGCCTTCCCATGACCCTACCTACAATGAGGAGACTCTTGTTCTTCTCATTTTACAGATGAGGAAACTAATGTTTAGTTACTTTTATCCCAAGGTGTCCTACCGGATCCAATTCCAGCTCAGAGTCCTTTCCCTTCTTCTGGAGAAATAAATGCAAGACCCTAAGGCTTCCCCAGGTCACCTAGCGAGCATTCCCCAGTACTCTGAAAAGTCAGGCCTTTTTTTCCTGATGGCCCTGCAGAATTGAACCTCATTACTCAACAAATCCCACTCCACTTATGGGGCAGGAGGGATGAGAAGCAGGACTGAAGAATGGAAAGGGACAGGGACCAGCTCAGATACACAGCATGGCAGCAGTGGAGGAAAATGGTCCAGGCGGGGAAAAAAAACAGGAGTCCTGGTTTCCAGGTGCAGGGGTCAGTGGCAGCAGCATTTCTCACTTCTCTGAACTCCCTGCCCTGGCAACTTGACCCACTGCCACACATCCAAGCTGTTAGGTGTTTCTGTCTGAGTGGGGAAGGGGTCTGGGCAGCTCTTAGAAATGGGAGGAGGACCCCACTGGGCATGCGTCCTGCCAGGCAGCGCTGCCTCCCCATCTCTGCCCACTTCCAGGTTCATCACACCTTCAGCTAATAGAAACTGCACACCTGTCCCTCTTGCTTCACAGCTTGGGACCTGTGAGCCAGTGGCCAAGAGGTGGGCAGCAGAGCCAGTTGGGTCTGCTGGCTGCCCCACCCCTCTCCATGCCGACCCAACTGCCTATGATTCTGGGGACTGCTGTGTGCCCCTATTGCAGCCTCAGCAGTAGCTCTTGGGACAGCATGTAGGACTTAAAAGCTCCTGTTCTAAGCTAGGAGTGAGGATGAGGTTTTCTTTGACATCTTATAAAGAGAAATCAAGGGCCTCATCCTCTGGTTCCAAACTCTTCTCAAGATCTAAAACTCCTGAACCTGTCATCCTTCATTAACAAACCCAGGGGAAAATTCCAAAAAGATAATCTGAGGCAGAGTGTCTTCCTTGCTGGGCCGTAAGTTCTTCCAGAGTCTAACCTTGATCCTTTGCAGAGAGGTGAAAGGGGACAGAGATTAATCGCAGTTTCTTATAAACCTGGTGGCTTCTTGTTCCCCGACGACAATACAGCAGAGGAGCTCTGTGGTTCTGGCTCTGAGTCAGGCCTCATCGCCTGGGCGTCCCCAGTGCCATCTCCCTCCACCCCGCCCCAGACTGGAAAATCAGGCTCATGCCCCTGCCCGAGTCAGTGCTTCCCCTGCTTCCCCTCACAATCTCTCGCTTTCCCCTAAAGGGAGGCATTTCTTCGAAGCTGGGAAAAGTCAAGGGGGCAGAGACCTCGCCAGCTACCGGGAGGCGGAGGGTGGGCATGGGGCACAGGCTGGGGGTGGGGCTACCCCGCCTTCCTGTCCCACCCCCTCTCTGCTTTCAGCCCAGCTCCCCAGTCCCGCTCTTTTGGCTCCTCCGATGTGTGCGCTAGAGCGAGAGCATGGTGTGTGTGTGTGTGTGTGTGTGTGTGTGTGTGTGTGCGCGCGCGCGCGCGCGCGCGTGCTTAATACACGTGTATGATTGGTATTGGGTGGGTGCCCCAACCCCCAAAGGTGGGGGTGGGGTTGAAAAGGGGAGGTGCCATGGCTCTGGTGTGACATACATTTTTTTCCACACACATGTTCTTCATATGTTCCTTGTCCATATGCGCTCTCCATCCCGCCCAGAATCACAAGTCTGGTCGGTACCTAGCTCTCCACCTTGTATCCTGGGACATTAAATAGACACCCTTCCTCTGTAAGTGAGAAGAAGCGCCGCCTTTCCTCCCCGCCCCCAACTCCCCGCCCCGCTATGGGACTCCCGGAAGATCGGGGGATTCAGCAATCAATGAGGGGGCAGGCACTTACTTCTCATCTCAAAGAACTGCCTCCTCTTCCTCCCGCCAGGGGACCCCCTAGCCCTAGGCTGGTTGGGGCAGGTCACAGGTGGTGCAGATCCTCAACCTTCCCACCTGCTCAAAGGCTCAAAGAGATGTGAATCCTAGACATCAGCACCCAACTTCCAGACCCTAGATGAAGACAGGCGGGTTTGGGGAGGGTCTCCCTCTGTGGGGAAATTGAATCCTGGGCAGGGGTTGGTGAGAGAGACTCGAGTCAGCAATCTGAAGAACTCGCATTGCCCACCCCCAGTGTGAGGGCAAGGTGGGGAGAATGAGGGAGATGAAACAGAAAGAAAGATGGAGAGACAGAGAATGAAAGCAGGAGAGAGAGAGAAACTGAGACAGTGGACAGTCAGAAAGAAAGCGAAGGGCAGAAATGGGGGCAGCCGGACATTGGGAGCAAGAACGCGGTGAGTGGTGTACATACAGAAGGAGGGGTCAGGGAATGGCTGCTTTTTCTCTTTCTTGACTAGCATCACAGATCCTCGAAAGGTCAGCGCTGCAAGAATCTAAGTCTTTCATCTCAGGAAGGGAAAATCGAGGCTTAGCGATAGTTACCAAAAGGGAAAACTGAGCTGGGGTCAGACCCATCCTTCTGCCTCCCAGATGGGGCTCATTTTCTAAGCCCAGAGAGAATGGGAGGACCAGGCAGCGAGGATGTTCAGGCATAGCTGAGCACTTCCAGCATTCTCTACGCTGGATGGTGGCGTGGGGGTAGGGGGCTGGAGACTTGTCTTGATGTGTTTTTGCATGGCAAGCGCATTTCTTCCTTTGAGATGTTACAAATCAATAAAAATGGCAAAATCTTCTAAAAGATGCTCTTACCCCACTTTAGGTAACATCGAAATGAGGGCATGGGACCTCCTCCCTTGGTGCTGGCTACCACTGATGCACATGAAAGAGGAGGTAGGAAAAGGGGCCAAGAGCTTTTAATATCCAGAAGAAAAAAGAAAGCCTTTCTTACCCATCCCACTTCTACCATGAACTCATGATCACTTGAATTCTCTCTTCCTGACTCTGAGAAGGATGGAGAAGTAGTCCCTGTCGAACTCCAGAATTACCAAACTCTAGATAACACTGACCAAGGGTTGGAGGTTGGTGGGGTTGTTGGACATTCCCATTAACAGCTTGGCTTCTCCCATCTGTACCACTCCTGCCTGAATGACCATCAGCAGAACTTGGCCCAGACAAGGAGGGTACTGTCTCCAGGTCGCACAGCCATCTGGGAGGGAGGTGGAGGAATTCCAACAGAGGACTCCTCTACCAGGTCCAGGCACCAGCTGAGTTGCCAGGCTGATGAGACCCAGGCCCTGCTCATGTGACCCACTATAATCTGTCTCATCCTCAGCACCAGCTTGGCTCTCTACTCCCTTGGGAACTGGAGCTGGAAGAGTCATATTGAAAGCAGACTCTTTGGGAGACCCAAGGGTCCTCATCTTCAGCCCCTCTCCACTCTGAGCTATTGGATGAGGCAGCCCCGAATGACGTTACCTCCATCATGATACCCTCTCAAACCCCATGGACCACAGACATGCTAGAATGCAGAGCCTGCAGGCCTGCCATCTGAGAGCTCACTCCCGCAGCAATAGCCTCCAAAAGAAGCCACTTTTCTATCTCTGAGTCCTCTGAAAATTTGAGGGGCTAATAGGAGGGGTTTCCAACCTTCTTAGTCATCCTAGGAAGCCAAACTGAGTACCAGTGACTGATATTCACCCGACCACAGCCAATTTTGTGGTTTTAGTTGCTTTCAGAAGGAGCGGCAAAGCAGGGAAGGAGGCCCTGAGCAGAGGAGTGGGACCCCAGCCCCCACGCGGGGCACTAATGGGGCAGGCTGGGGGCACTCAGCTCTGCCCTGACATGACTCAGCCCAAGTTCAAGAGGGGTCCTGGAACTGCCCCCAACTCACAGATTCATATGCAAGGGTTTGTAACAACTAGGAACACCTCTCTCCCCCATCCTCTCCATGTCCCCTGGCAACTTTACTGGTTAAGCTGACTGCTTCCTAGATCCAGGAGAACTCTTTTCTTTTTGTTTGGTTTCATCTTCCTTTCCTTTCCTTTTCTTTCATTTTCCTTTCTTTCCTTCTTTCCTTCCCTCACTCTATCCTTTTCCTCCTTTCCTTCCTTCCTTCCTTCATCTCTTTCCTCTCTCTCCCTTCTCTCTCCCTCCCTCCCTCTCACTCTTTTCCTCTTACATGTATGTAGTAGGGATAATTCAGGAGCCACAGCAATGAGAACAGAGGCTGTTGGAAGGTTCCCAAATGTACATGGCCCGCCAGGCCCCAAACCCAAACCTACAGGCATTCAGGCCCAGACTCTAGCTCCTTCAGCCATGGCGCCCACTGCCCCATAATTCCCAGACCACATCTGTTCATCTCCCTTGTGAGCTGGGAAAAGATCAGGACTAGCAATAAGGGCTAGTGCTCACAGAGTAGATTTTAGAAGAATCTCAGAACTATGGAAAGCCAAAACGTCAGAGCCGAGAAGGAAATTAAAACTGCTCGGTCCAGGCCCTTCGTTTTTTTTTTTTGTTGTTTTTTTTTTTTCAAACTGAACAACGGAAGCTCTGAGAAGTGATGCAATGTTCCCAGAGCATGGTTAGAACGAGAGATCCTCACTCTCAAAACAGGTTCTAACCACCTCCCCTCACTGCCTAGCAAAGTGTGAATTCTCTTCCTTTTGTGGTTTTTAGTAATAACCAGATTCCTTATCCCGATGACCAGGGAGAAGAATGAGATAACCTGGGCCAGTCCAGGCACAAGGAGAGATACAGGGCATCAGCAGTGGGGCACAGAGAGGCTTAGCATTTTTCTAGAAACAGGTGGCATCTCCTTGTCCTCTTCCTCCTGGAAGCCTTCCTGAATTAGCTATGGGCCTGTCGCCTTCCACACCTGGTGGCCATGGCCATGGCAGGGAGAGAAAGGAGAGAGCAAGGGCGAGAGATGTGCCCGAGTACCAGACACAGATCACAACCCTTAGTGACAGGGAAGAAGGAGGAGAAGCAAGAGGGACGGAAAGTGGGACCTGGACAGGGGTGAGGAGTGTGAGAAGCTAGGGAAGAGGAAGGCACTCCCATGGGGGCAGAAGCTGCCCAAATGAGTCACTGCTGCCCAGGTGCAGCCCTCCTGGGGGCTGCCCATCTGCGTTTAAGGTTTATCATGTGATTTCTACAAAGGATAACGAGTGGTGACCTGGAGCTGATTATGTGTGTCTTTTCCCAACGTTCAGTGTTGTCATAGTGGCAGCTTAAATGGGAGAGCTGGTTGTGAAGCATTTACCCGCACACTGCTGGATAATGGAGTCCGCTTCAGTGCAAGGAGTGTATGCCTGCGAGTGCATGTGGGACTTCACGCATGTGGTGGTGTGCACTATTCCCGGGGTCTGCATGGGGTACTGTGCGAATGCACGGCAGTGCATGCCTGTGTCCCTGTGGCATCTGGGACATACTGTGTAGCACTGTGCTCCTTGTTGTATGAGACTCTGTGTTGGGAAGAGTGTGTCTCTGCAGGTTGGTGTCATTGGGAGCCTGGTAAGTGAGGAAGGGTGTGGATACGTGGGGGGTGTATGTGTTTATCTGGTACTGCCTGCATGCTTCATGCATCTCGAGCTAAGTGTGACAAAATGAGTCTGGAGGACAGTGGGGGAGATGCACATGTACCCACTGTGGGGGACTAAGGCTGTGCCTGAGACCGGAGACATACAAATCCCCAAGCTCTGACAAGTCAGGGGAATGGTGGCTGAGACCCCCTATACCAAATCCCACTCAGTGTCTCTTCTGTCCTCAGGCATAACCACCTGCCAGTCCAGGAGGGAGAGGAGTACCAAGGCAGGCAAGGGGCTCTCTAATCCCCCAGATAAGTTCTGTGTGTGCCGGGCACACCAGAAACGCCAGCACCAGGGGGCACTGTCCTCTTCCCTGCCCCTCACCCATGCTTCTGGGTGAACTATCTCCTTCACACCATCTCCTGATCCCTCACCCTCACCTCCTAGCTGCAGTTTGCTTTTGCTGTCTGAGAGTCAGGAGAGTTCAGCTCCTGCAACACACACAAGGCCAAGGGCCCCAGAAAAGGGGAGGGACGTGATCATCATTTAATCAGCCCCATCCGCCTACTCACTGTGGGCCGCAAGCCTGGGCTGAGTGTCCCTCTGGAGCAGGGGCCTCTGGCCAAAGACACGGTCTCCCTGTATTCCCCTGCCTCTCTTCTGGCCAGCCCCAGCTCCTCTGCCCCAAGGAATTTGGCTCCACAATGGTGTTTCCCCTGCCAAGAAGTCCTGTAGGCCTCTTTCTCCAGGCACAGGGGGAAGCAGCCAGTCTCCCCTTCACCATACCCGTTTCCCCTCCACTTATCCCCCCCATGCTCTAAGAAGAGAAACATGAAGATAGGACTTGGCAAAGGGACTGAGATGAGAGACAGACTTTTTCGCCTATGGTCTTCTAACTTAAATCCTTTACCCATGGTCTGACTTGGGGACACGTCTTCTGAGACCTGAACTCTCCTTCCTCTCTAGAGCCTTCAGACCAACCGCCACCTATGATGGCTCACTCTGCTCATCCCTCTGCCTCTGGCCTGCACTGCCCCAGGGCCAGCTCCAACTCCCCAGCCTTAGAGGGAGGGATGAGCAGAGTGAGAAACGTCTGGGGAGCGGGATGCCTTGGTTCGGCTCAGAAAGGGGCCCCAGTGTCTCCCTAAAGTCTAACCGTATGTTTCTTCTACTGCGGCCATGTCCAGCACCAGGTCATTGGCTAGAAGTTGAGCCTTCTTTCCATCTCAGCCAACCTGCTCCTTCTCCAAAAACGAAAACAAAAGTCTCCACT
Source organism: Pteropus alecto (assembly GCF_000325575.1). NCBI lineage: Eukaryota > Metazoa > Chordata > Mammalia > Chiroptera > Pteropodidae > Pteropus > Pteropus alecto. The sequence continues at coordinate 3,539,336 of NW_006443570.1, read as the reverse complement.
CATCCCCAGCACTCTATCTACACGTCCTGTTCTCCCCTGCCCCCAGCCACCACAGAAACCCACAGGGCATTGGAGCCTTTGTCCCAAAATGACTCAGGGCCCCTCAGAAGGGTTCGGCTGGGGCACAGGAATTTCCCTTCATGCCAAGCAAGAGCTTTACTTTATATCGACCTCTGTCCAGCCTCCTTGGCCCACAGAGGCAAGATCGGCTCCCTCTCCCACCCCGAGAGCAGTGGGACCTCCTGTGGGCTGACCAGCTAGCCCTGGAAGCGCTTTCTGCCCTCTCCTCCCCTCTTTTAACAGCAAATATGCTCTGAAGTTTAATGGGAAAGGAGAATCCATGCAGAGTGCCTAGGGATGGAGTTGGGGGCAAGAAGTGCTCAGTCCCGCTGAGCTGTGCGTGGTGTCTGCCATACCCCATGCCCCACAGTACACTCCACGTTTTCATTCTAAAGAAGTGATGGAAATAGAAGCTTCTCCCTAGGTCTGAAGCCCCAGGGGGCCCTCAAGGGGGTGCCAAATCTCCTAGCTCCTTCTTTCTCCTCTTGGGCTCAAGAGAGCAAGATTTTCCCAATGGGAAGGGAAGAGTTGTGGTGGCAGAGGTTCCAGGACCAGTGGACGTGGTTGGCCTAGCAGCGTGTAGGCAGCAGGTGATCCAGCTGACCCCTGTGGAAGTGGCATGCTTCCCTCACCTTGCACACTGCACTGCATATATTCTCTCTCTCCAAAATAGCATCTTTGGAGGGGGAAGTGGGGAAAGTTCTCAGTTCATCCTTTGCTCCTTCCTACAGTGTGTTCACAGCCCTCTGGCTGTCTCTCGCGACCTGGTTTCCCTGCCAGGCCCTTCTGCTTTGCCTCTGCCCTCACCATCTCACTCTCCCAGGACTCATCATGTCCGCCATCTCCTGCCTCCAAGCCACGGCTGCAGCATCATCATACCCCACCCTCTTTAGGACAAAAGTAAATTCAGTGCACATAAATTGAACACCAAATATGTCTGTGGGGGCTTCTGTGTGGTAATCACTGGGGTAGGGGATAAAAACGTCCAAATAGAACAGTCCTGGTTCTTTTCTCCAAGGACCTCTCTCCCTCCTACCCCACAGCCCTAGGGTGAAGGTCTTACACTGGCCCCTGGTTCACCTCTTGCCAAGTCTCCAATCTACTCACAAGCTCCCCTGCTGTTGTTTCTCATGCAGAATGTTCCCTCGAGCAGCTCCCAGATTGGTGGGGGCAGTTAGGGCCCTGCTCTGGGAAATGCCCAATCTGACACTGGGTCATCAGAGCCATGAGAGGGGCCCCAGGGATGGGGTTCCCAGAGGAGGGAAGTGTGTGTGGAGTAGGCTCTGAGAAAAGAAAAGGGTAAGGCTGGTGTGTCTGGGACCTAGGGAAGTGGGAGGCCGGGATGGGGTGTCTGCCAAATCTAAGGAGGAAAGTGTGTCCCCCGGCCCCCTCCCCACCCCCATCCAACCCAGAGCCAGCCATGGGGCTGCGAGACTGCCCGCAGCACCGTGGGAGGTTGGAGGCAAGGAAAGAGAGCTTCAAAAGGCCCCCCCAGGGAACCACCTGCCCCCCCTTGTTATTTCTGGCTCCATTTACTTGGTCAAGAAGGGTGTCAGTGGTAATGCAAATTAGGAGGTGTTGGAGGTGCTGGCCGACACCCATCCTGTCCCCCTTCCAGCCCCTCCTCTCCCTCCCCCCATACCCACACTCATACAGTGGACTGGAACATCTTCAAGGTGCGGCTGGTGCCCTTGCCCTTGGCTGAGTTGCCACGGAGAGGGTGAAGCTCCCGGTTCTCAGGGACTTCTGCTTCTGCCACAAGGACAGGGGCAGCCACCAAGAGGACCGAGAGGGCCTCCAGCTGATGCCCAGGTCCTCCCCTATCCCGGTCCCCTCCTGCCTTTAGCCCTGCCAGGCTTCCCTAACATCTATATAGTCAATGCCCCAAACCATAGACTTCCCTCCCAGGCTGCCCACGGGAGGGGCACGGACTGGAGCTTTCTCAACATCACCTTCATGGCTATCTGCCCTCTATAGATGTCGTTTAAATCTAAAGAGGCACTTGGGGCAACCAGGGGGCACAGCTCTGAGTGCCAAGAATTTCTCTGGAGTCAACGGAGAGAAATCTAGGGAAGGGCAGGGAAAAGGGGGTGCTAGGGGATCTCACATGCCCTTCCTAGGTTATCTGGCTTGTGCCCCCAGACATCTTGTCTCACTCCTTCTCAGTTAGGATCCCCTGGCCCTTGATGTTTCATTCTTGGGTCTGACCTCAGTTTTTCCTGTGGTAACCAAAGTTGCTCGGTTCTTGTCCTTGCTGAGGGAGAAATGGGATTGGGGGAGCTGTTCCGCTCCCCCCCTACTCTATAGAGATGTCACTGAGCGAAACCCCCACCCCCTCCGTTCCTCATTAGTCCTAATCAGCGGGGTGAGGTGTTTCTCATTAACACGCTGACTCACCCACACCCCCCTCCCTTTTGTTAGCAATAAGCTTCTGCCCTCACACACACACACGCACACACACACACACAACCAGCTTCTGAAAAGAGCTGTTGCTCTTCTCAGCTGATTGCCCAACAAAGCCTGCATGGAGACCAGCAGCAGGGCTGGGGTCTCCATTGTAGCTCTGCCTGAGAAAATCCTGGGGGAAGACAGGCAGGGCTGCAGGGTCCCCAAAGATGAGACAGGGAGGCCTGAGGGGCAGCTGGTGTTTGAAGGAGAGACTGAGGGCAGAGGGGCTGGAGCTGGAGAGAATGTTCTGTTCATGGGGCACTTGGAGACAAACGATGTACAGCTCGGTCTCTGTGAAGTCTTCCCCACCACACCCCAACCGCGCCATGGCTGGCTCTGAGTCTGTGCTGGTGGGAGCAAGCAGGTCTCCCCACACTGGGTGTATCTTCTCTTCCCTCAACAGGGGTCTTCTCTCCACTTTGCTCCTGTGAAAGTCATCCCACCCACCCTCCATACCTTTCCAGGAGCCTACAGATCTAGATCTTTGCCCCCATGTTACTCCTACAGGTCCTAGTGCCACTCATATTACTCCTACAGAGAAATAAGGAGCCAGTGTCCTTATAGTTGCTCATGGCCTTGCTTGAGAAGAGAGGGATGTGTTGGCAGGGCTCCTCAGCCCCTCTTCCAGCTCCCCACCCACGATGTACTCTCCTTTGGTGGTGGGTGGGGGCATTAAATGAAAGGCCCTTAGTCTGGAGGTCCTAGGCTATGGGCATACTAGTTTTTCCTCTCATCCCTGACTTCCTTCCCAGCCCCCAGCAACTTTCCACCCTGCACCTGAGCCCTTTCCCAGGTCTCCAGAAATCAAGGAGACAAGCTGCCAGAATCTGTACCCTATGTCCCCATGCTCCCCTCTCACTGATGACAGGGGGAATGTCCAGCTTGCGGGATACTCTGGGTTGCTTCCTACTTTCAGACATGCTCAAGGACCAGAATGGTTAGCTGGGTCATGCCACCTGCCTCCAGTTCATTCCCAGGTCATTCTTTGCCCCCTTTCTCGATGGCTACGATTTCTCTTTGCCTAATGTCGCTGTATCACCCCTAATTCACTCATGTCCTTCTAGCAAGTGCTTCCAGAGACCCAAACGGGACTCAGACCCCAAACCTGGGTGCTGCCTTCCTCCATGGGAGTTGTCTGAGGTGGGGGAGGACCAGGAGACACTGGGCACTCATGTGCCAGAGGTTCCAAAACCTTCTTTCTCGTGGCTTGTAAAACCATGTCCCATAGGGGTCACTTTTTCACCCTTCCTGGCAATCAGCACTTGGTTGCAGATGGAACCGAGGCTAGATGAACTTTTAGAGGCCAGCTGTACTTGTTCACTGCAAGGGAGGCTGGGAAGTCTCCTCACGGGGATCTGGACGCTGGCACTGAATAGGGAGGTTCTCCCTGGGTCTAGGGCTGAACCTCCAACCTTCAATGAGCAATTGCTCCCTGGGTCTAGGGCTGAACCTCCAACCTTCAATGAGCAATTGCTCCTTGCCTTTTGTTTTTAAGTGAATCCTCAGCTAAAAGGGTCACGTGGAAATGAAAGGCTTCCAGAGTTGATGCATAAGTACATCAGGCCCTTTCTGCAGAAAGAGGTCAGCCCTGGCTAGGGCAAGGGTCACGGGTTCATGACCTGGCTCTGACCTCCTGGGCCAGAGACTTCTGAGGCAGCGGCTGAGCCTGAAACCCAGCACCCCACCCCCTGCTCTGACCCATAAGGGCATGGAACACTGATGTTCTTCCTCTTTGAGGCCCCTGCCTGGTTCATGGCATACAGAAATCATCTGATGAAGAAACAGCTGCTACTGATAAATGAACACTCAGAGCTTCAGAACCTCTACCTGCCAGACCTGCAGGGAGGGAAAATTCAAGAGTCCCTGACACCCGTTCAGGGCTGGGGTGGCTGCTTTGTCATGAAGACACCCTCTGCTGCTCAGTATTTGTCCTAAATAAATTCCACATTACAAGTAATCTGTAGCCACTTGCATGCCCATGTTTCCAGGATCATCTTGGAACATGGGTGCCCCAAGCATGCCCTACCTACCCAATGCCCAACCTCCCATGGTGGTGCGTCCTTCAGACAGTTTCCAAGACCTCCTGCTACTGAGAACTCTCCCCACCCCAGCCATGGAGGGCACAGACCTAGCGCAGATGGAACAGGTAAGTTTTATTTGGACTTTCAACTTGTTCAGAGAACTCAGGGGCCCCTACCTCCCCTTTCCAGTCTCCCTCCTCCATTTCCCCTCCCTGGGGGAAAGACTCAAGGTACAATACCATGCGTCTCTGGAGTCCTTGGCCCCTTCCCCACCTGACACACCCCTTCACTCCTCTGCACTGAGGAGGGGAAGGGTGTGAGGAGGTGGGGGGCCTGGAAGAGTTGGATCAGAATGGTACATGCACTGACAAGAGCATCCACTGCCACCTGCCTGGGGCTGAGACCTAGGAAGACTGGCAGTGGGGGAGTTGGATTCATCATGGGTGGCAGGCTCTTGCCATAGGAAGCTCCCCACCTCAGCCCCAGGGACCCCTGGTCTCCTGCTTACCCGTCCTTCTGAGGGTACAACTCTGAGGTAGATTTCACAGAGGGAATGTGGGTCGCTGGGGTGTGGGAAGGGGGTTAGCTCTTTTGAAGTTGATCTCCACAGCACCCTGGGCCCATCCTCAGGTTCTGGCCTGGGAAGCAGGGCTGATGACACCCACCCAGCTAACAGAGGCTGAGTCACACACAGGCTCCAGGGCACCTGTGGTGTCAGGGGCTCAAGTGGGGTAAGGGGTAGGGGGGATCTGCCTTAACAATCTGTGCCTTGGTGCTAGGGGCTCCAGGGGGAGGGCACGGGCCTGAAAGGCTGGCACAGATAGTCCCCAGGCCTGAGGGTCATAGTGCAGGGCCCCATAGGGCAACCTTTTTAGGTTGGATCCTTCCAGTCCTCCAGGGTCCCCCCTCTCCTCTCCCACCTTCCCTATTCCCCAGGGTGGGCAGAGGGGAAGAACAGGGCTGGCCTGCAGGGAA
>NW_006443570.1:3531875-3533799 GCF_000325575.1 Pteropus alecto | reverse complement strand
TGGGGGCCTATGCCATGAGCCCTGAGCTGGCCACAGGATGGAAGAACTGGCATCAGTGTTCAGGGCAGGCTCTGAGACCCCAAAAGGAGGTGTTCCCTGGGCAGAGCACAGCCTGAGAAAGATGGATATCTGGGAAGGGGGCTGGGGGAGCTCTTGGAGTTCTCTGATACCTTCCCCCCGCCCCCAGGCCCAAGCACTAGACATCTTCTTGGATCCAACCCTGTTTGAGAACAGAAAAGCAGAGGGAGAGGCTGGGTGGAGTACGTTCCTCCCTGTCCCAGCCCAGATCCCCACCTCCCAGCGGAAGTGAGGGAGTTGGGGAGAGCCTCGACTGACCTCCTGGGAAGAGCCAGGGCTGAGTGGTGCCTGGACCAGGGAAGATGGCACACATGTTGACTCGGTAGCTAGTGGAGGTATCTGGGGGTCGCAGAGGGCAGCGGCCCCCCACGAGATTCATGCAGCATTCAAAGTGAGTGTTTGGGGGTGATAGGAGAGGGCAGAGAAACAGCCATTGGGTGGGGGAGGCACCCTAGATCTTGCTGTTCTCCAGGTGGGAGTCAATGTGTTTGATGAGGGCATCATCCGGGTACCCGACAGGGAAACCCAGCTGGCAGAGGGGGCAGCTGCGAATGTCAGAGCCCACTGTCTCCATCAGCAGCTGTAGGGAGAGAGGGAAGACACTGATGGTCTCCAACCCTCCCTCACCGTCCCCACAGCCCAGCCTGCCCTTTCCCTGGGACCCAGGACAGGGAGGGCTGCAACATGCAGAAGGGGTCTGGGCACCCTTTTTCCACACCAGCTCCCACCAGTTCATCATCTACTCCCTGACCCAGGGCATAGGGTCCCTAGGAGGTATGTATTGAAGAGGTATGTATGCTCAGCCTGCCAGGACATCTGTGGTAATGAGGGAAGCCAAGACCCAGACAAGTACTCAGAGTGACTAAGACACTGCTGCCAGATAACTCAAAGCAATGGATAATCCCAAACAATGTACAAACCAAAAATAATTTTCTGTCTGGCTTTGGAATATATTTTGGTCCTTCCAGGTGACAAGGGTTGGATCTGACATTCAGGAAACTCATTATTTCAGTGAAATGATAGATCCCTGAGACAGGATTGTCTTCTAAGACAGACAAAAAAGAGCAGGGCCTCTGAGGCCTGACAGAGGGAACAGGATGAGCGGCAGGCCTGTCCCTGTGTCACCCAAGGCTCGCAGGGTCAGCATGGCCTTTATCACCAACATGAGAGTAGATGCCTACTACTGAGCGCCCCACTTAGGCCCTGTGCAGAGGGCGATAGGCTCATGGCCTCCCGCTTAAGAACCCTCTAATGAAATTAGATAATGTAATCATTGTCCTGATTGTGTAGATGAAAAAACTCAGGACCATATGGGATAGGTAACTTGTCCTAGGTCCCAATTACTAAATGTTGGAGTCTGGAATCAAAGCCAGGACTGTCAGTGAAGACGGTACCCTTAACCACAAACCCTGAACAAGTTTTAGTGGTATAGACCCCAATCTATGCCAATGAAAGGCCCAAGGAGAGGGGGGGTGAAGGATCTAGGCTACCTAAGCTCAAGGGAAGCAGGGATGGGGAGGTCAAAGGAAGGGCGCCCAGCCAATCAAGTATGAAGCGAGGGTGGAGCTGTCAGGTGGCTATCACCCACGCGGGTCTCCCACTCACGTTGATGGAGGGCCAGGACTGCGCGTGCTCGGCATGGGCATAGGCTGTAGCCGCGGGGGACTCCGGGATGGGGAAGCCGGCACAGAACGAGGCGCAGCGGATGGTGCCTGCCTCGGGGCTGGGCGGGCTTGGGGGCACGGCCCACTCCTCTTCTTCCGAGGGCTGCTTCTCGAAGCGCAAGCGGATGCCCTCGAAGGCGCGCCGCGGGCTGAGCGGCCTGCCGGGACCGTAGAGCTCGGCG
>NW_006443570.1:3530787-3531461 GCF_000325575.1 Pteropus alecto | reverse complement strand
GAGACTGGCAAGGGGGGCAAGGGGGCGCCGCTCGGGTGGGCGGGGATGGTGAGGGGCACTGGGGGGCCGGGGAGTGGCGCTGCGACAGCGGTGAGTGCCTCTGGCCTGGAAGAGAAGCAGGACCAGGTCAGGGGACAGTGGTGAGGAGAGATGTCAGAAATGGGGAGCCAAAGGCTTGCCTGCGACCAAAGCCCACCCACTCTCCCCTACCAACGCGAGTGAAAAAGGACCAGGCACAGGAAAAGAAGCAGAGGGTGGCCCCAGGATGCAGGATGGTAGCCATAGCTCCCCTCACCTCGGGGTCTGGCCTGGCCTCCCCTCCCTGCCCCATCTCACCACCACTCCGGGCCTGCTCCTGCAACAGAGTCCTCAAGATCCTCCCCTGCAGAGAACTCAGCTCCCTGAGCCGGCCCAGCTCCTCTGTCAGCTCGGTGTAAGCCAGCGCCAAATTCACTCTGAAAGATACCCCAGTCCCCTCGGGTCACAGCTTGACCCCAGCCTGCCCTGACCCTGAGGTCAGAGGGCAAGAAGCAGGGAAGAGGAGGGGGCATGTGGGTTTACTGTCACAACTGTGGAGCAAAAACTGGCTCTGCCCCAGCATCTGGCCCTCTCCTCCCCTCCAGGGCCCTGCAGTCCAAGTGCAGAAATCTTCTTGGGCTTTAAAGTCCAGGTTA
>NW_006443570.1:3517452-3530753 GCF_000325575.1 Pteropus alecto | reverse complement strand
GCTATGGCAGAGGTTCCTGAACTATGGACTGGGGCTGGGGAACTCAGTGATTCCCAGGAGCCCCTGAATCCATATGTCACCGAGCACTGTCTGGCCTGAACACATCTTACACAGGTGTATGTGTGAATGTTTTTCTAATTTGTACAGTAGCTGTGATGAAGAAAAAAACAGATTCATCAAAAAGCTGCACTGAATTTATAGTAGCTTTTGTCAGTGTGAATTTTCTCAAAAAGGACATACTAGAAGTGAAAGCAAAATATGTGTGTTGGGGGCAGAGGGTCCACGAAGAACCCTCACCTTCATAGGCTGGGGACCAATGAAGAGCCCCTTTCCATAAATGAAGACGTGGCCTCCTGCCTTGGCAGAGATGCCAACTGATAAACTTGAACCCGAGTCTGTGCAGTTCTAGGTCCATTGCTCTTGCTTCTACCTCAAAGTTGCCCCTGACCTCCTTTCAGCCTTGCACCTCCCAGGAGCTCCAGGGAACCCTTTAAGCAGAGATCTCTGTAAACAGCTGCTGTGCACCACACACTTCCAGGGGGCGCCACTCACACTGAACACTTATCAAAGGTCGCCTTGTTCTGGAACTCCACTGGAAGTTCCTCGAAGGTGTGGATTTTATCACTGTATTTCCATTGCCAGCACCCTGTCCAGGGCCTGGTACCCAGCAGATGTTCAGTAAGTAAATAATGAACTGAGCCTCTCTATGCATTTTTCTTTCTTCTTCTCTTTCTTCCTCCACTTCCTGCTCAGATCTTCTGGGCATCCACCTTCACAGAGCTGGAACAGACTCTGAGCTTGGCAAAGACTTCGCCTACTTCCTTTCCCTTTGGGTCACTTTGAACCAGAACCTCTGAAGATTATCACTCTCAGCACTGTACCGCCCCTCTCTTTCCCCCTGGCCTACGCACCTCCAGGGAGCCCTTCCTGACCTCACGTGAGGCTCTGCTGTGGCCTTGGGTCACGGCCTTTACCTCTGTTCTGGGCTTGAACAGAGCCTGGGAAGCAGAGGTTTTGGTTTTCTTGGATCCAAGTCCAAAAGGAACTCTGGAATTTTGTGGAAATTGAAGCTGGAAGGAAGTGGCACTCCAAGGCTCAGCCACTCCAGGTGGATCTCTTCTCAGAGGAGGCCCTTTAGCTCCAGGAGCTGTAGGGCCCTGGGCAGGAATGGGGTGGGAGGTTCTCCAGACCCTGAGGGCCCTGCCTCCATCCCATGATAAGAGACATGTGAGAGAGGATGTGTGTGGATGGGAGGGAGTGAAGGTAGGTGTGAGGCCAGTATGACGAGTGCGAGGAACATCGCGAGTTTGTGTGTGTGTGTGTGTGTGTGTGTGACCCCAGAGGAGAGGAGGGGAAGTCATGAGGTTAGGGCTTCAGAAGGCAGGAAAAGCCGAGGTACTGAGGGTAGATAATGACTGAGCTCCCTTGCTCTCACTCTCCACTCTCTGGTTGTCTCACAGTGGTCCTGGGGCAGAGCGGGGCGGTGGGTGAGACAACAGCCTCTCCCACAGCAAAACTATTTTTAACCCATTTGGGCCAAAGCCAAATTACTGCAAACAGGCTAGGATTCTGGGGGACAAGCCTACTTCTTAGGTGGGGAAGAGTGCTCACTATCTGATGGTGGGCAGGGATGGACAGGAGCAGAGAGGAAGGAATCCTTTTGGGAACTGTTGCTGAGGTGCTACAGCCCTCAATCCCCTCACATCTCAGTCTTTGTGTTTGCAAACTGTGTCCTGTGTCCCCCAACCCTGATCTCATGGGCCTATTGGAAAAAATGCCATCTCCCCCATCAGACTGGAAAGTCCAGTCTGTGTATCCCATGTTAAACTGGGGACTCCCCAACAGAAGGCTTCCCGCTTCAGACCTGGGGCAATCTGAGGGCTGTTTTGCCCATCAGACTGGAAGCTTTCGGAGGATCATACTAACCCCTCAGTGGTGAAGGTGGAGAGGTTCTGGGCAGGACAACGATATAGAGTGTCCTCTAACCAAGCAGCCACAGTCTCTCTCCCCATCCATCCACAGTTACTGCTGTATCTCAGGTGACAGATACAGGTCGTCGCCTTCACACCCCGCCTTGGAGATCTCACCTGCCACACTCAGTTCCCAGGCCCCTATCTCTCCCCTGCTTGCCCTCCTCCCCTTGTCAGGAGCTAGCCCAGTTTCCACCGCCCAGCTCCTGGCACCCTCCTCACAGCAAAACAGACAGGCAAGAAATGGAAGGAAGGGGCTACTGGCCCACAGTGTCCAGCCCCTCGCAGCTCTGACCTGGTTGCCTGGGGCAGGCGAGGACTGTTCTCCTGGAACCACAGGCCACCTTCGCAGAGACCTCGAGACTGGTCAAGGTGGCAGGACCTGACCTCTTGATGCCTATGGCTCTTTGAGACTTCCCCCTTCATCGGGCATCTCTCCCTACCTCAACAAGCACAGGCCCAGGTTGTGAAATACACTAATGACCTGAATGACTCACATTAGAAAACACTGCCAATTCAGTGGAAAAAAATCTCAACTTCACAACACAACCAAGAGCTGCACATGTGCACCTGAATGAATGCACGTTCCACTTCCTGGCTTCCTGGCCCACACCTGAATGCTATTTTCCACCATTGCGACTGTCCAGGAAGAATAGGTCAGGTGAACGGCAGCAGATGGCTGCATTTGGGTGCTTCTTCATTGCTTAAATTATGGGGGAAAGTTCTGAGTCCCAGAACCTGGGAGGAACCCAAGGAGAAAAGGATCACAGATAATCTGTATGACTGCTTATCACAGGCCAGGCATTGTACTAAGAAATTGACTTAATCTCCACAACAACCCTACACTGTTGTCACTTTTATTTCTATTTTACAGAGGAGAAAACTGAGGCTTCCAGAGATTAAGCACTTGACCAAAGTTATAAAGCCTAGTGGTAATGGAATTGCTGGAACTCTGACCTCCTGGATTCCAAAGTCCAGGCTGCTGACCACTAAGTTATATCCTACCTTCCAAAAGCATTAGGAGAGGGAGGAAAGGGAGAGATGGGAAGGCAGCAGAAGGAAAAGATGAGGAGGAGAAAGAGGCTGGGCAGCTCTAAAGTGGCCTGGGAGCCCCGAGCACCACCTCCCCTGCCCTGGGAGGGGAGAGGAAGGTGCCAGACATATGTGGAAGTGGAAGATCAGGGCTAGTAAGAGGCTGCTTCAAGGTCACACAGCAGGGATTCAAACATGCTCTTGGCACCTCAGCCTGCTGAGCTGGCACCTTCAGAGGAGCCAGAGTGCAAATGGCAGAGTTGGCAAGAAGGCGGACACCTTCCGCTGGAAATCTTTCCACCCTTCATTGACTTATCCTTTCATTCATTCTTTCCACAAGTAATTCTGGGATCTCCAAACTTGATCTGGAAATAATAATCTTCACTGTTGTTGATAAAGATACTGACATGAGAAAGGGTAGAGACCTCTATAAAAGGCCTCTTTCTGCCCCAAACCAGCTGGGAGACACATGAGCTTCCAAGTGCAGAGAGACTTCCCCAGGGAAGTTCACTGGGTGCCTGTGCTGCACTGACGCCACAGTGAGGATGCCTCAGAGTTGGAATCCAGGCCAGATTTGAGTCATGGATTAGAATTAGGGATGGGCGTGAGGTCAAGATTAAGGCTGGGGTTAGGGTCAAATTAGGGCCGGGGCTGAGAGTTCATTTTCCATTGTGGTCATTTTGAGTAGGGGTCAGGATGAAGGATAGGGTTAGTCAGGGATGGGATCAGTTTCAGGGTTAGGACTGCAATCAGGGTCAGAGCTGGCCATGGGGTCACAATCAGCAGCTGTCTCAGAATCAGGAGGAAAACAGAAATCCAGCATTCTCAGTCCTTCCATCCTTACCCATAGCTGCCCTCAGCTGCCCCCTGCCACCTCACCCCTGTGGGTAAATTTAGGGACCAAACTTTCCACTATACATAGGCACACCCAGCATCAGGCTTCCAGTCCGACCCTTGGGGAGGGGACCACAGGCACCAGGCCGTGGAGCGGACTTGAGGTTGCGGGCCAGGGGGAGGAGGAAGTTGCTTTGCAACAACCCAGTGCTCCACCACTTCCTTTCAGGCGCCTTGAGCCCCTTCACGCTCCTCGACCAGCTATGACTTGTGGTCCACAGAGCCTGGCTCTTCATGGCAGCCCTGCCATGCTTCCAGCACAGCCAGAAGTTCACTGTGTCTACACAGCCTCCCCTATGCTGTCAAACTGAGCAGCCCACAGAGAGGCTGGTAACCGGAGTCCTTGTTTAGGTGGGGGCGCCACACATCCCAATTTGCCCAGCACTGTCCTGATTCAGACTAGTTGTCCCAGCATAATTATTAATAATGCCCCCTTTCACTTTCAAAAGTGATGGGGTTTGATCAACAAATGATCTGGTCACCCTCCTATAAGGGCTTTCGACCTGAGGAAGAACCTGAACTGGAAAAACACCACACAGGTACTCTCAGCTCATGTGCTCAGGACCTGCTTGGTATCTGTACTTCTTTGGTTACTGAACTTCTTTGTACCTCAGTTGGCTCAGCTGTAAAAGAGGACAATACCTTCACGATGTTTTTTTTATGAGAATTAAATGAGATTTTGTCGGTAAATTACCTCGCATAGTGTCTGGCATGGATGAAGAACCAAGGGAGTGCCCAGGGGATGGGTGGAGATGGGGAAACTGTTTTGACTCTTTTTTTTGGAGATACCGGCTCAGTGACTCTCATTGAAGAATGAGAGGAGGATGTGGAGTTTCCCATGTAGGGAGAGAGCGTGGGTAAAAGCTACTCTCTGCCTCTGCAGGGAAAGGGCCAGAGACCAGTTCAAAGCCCACCAATCCCTCAGACCACAATGAGGTGGGAGTGGTGGCCCCAACTTCAGAACCCTTCCCCACTGGTGGGGAGCCCCCAAGGCTGCAAGTACTCAGGGGTTAATTCCTGTGAGGGTTGCCAGGTGCCCTGGCTGAAGGAGACTTGAAAGAAAGGAAGTAGGGAGGGTGAGAAGCGTGAAGGGGGAGGCCCTGGGCCTGCTGCTTCTGGGGCATGAGGCTAAGCTCAGGGTACATGGGGGTCTCCGACTTCCGTCCTGACCCACCCCACACTGCCCTTGACCTCTGTGCAGAGTTTCCATCCTCTCTCTCGGAGTTCACACTTCTCCCCCACCACTAACCGCAGCCCACGCAGAGGCTTGTGGGCGGAGAGAGGGGTATGGGGGGTGGGCGGAAAAGGGCTCAGGCTGCAGCGCTGAGCCCCCCACGTAGGGAAAAAAGAAAGACCTATAGTTTTCCTCCTCATCAGTCAAACTGAGCCCCATGACTTCTCACGGTGGACCCCTCACGGATGAGCCTCCTCCTCACTGGGCCCTCATTCCCCTCACTGAGCCCCTGCCTACCTAAAGGAGCCCCCTCTCCGCAATTTCCCTTCCACCCTCAGAACTGGTCACACTCTCAGAAAGGCCTATGACTTTAGCTGGGCCCAGAGGGGAGGGGGCCGCGGGTTCTGCACCTCCTATCTCAGCTGGGACCCTCCTGGGGTCCTTACCTCCCAGTGTATCTTCAGGAGCAGGGTGGTCTCCACTCCCACCTCCTTCCTCATCACTGCCTGTGGTCCCTAAGTGATCCCCAGAGGCTCTTCCTCTGGGGACTTTGTCCCCCTGGACACTGGCTATCAGGTGCTGGGCTAACCAAACGGCAGGGAGATCTTGCCCAGATGTCAGACCTAGAGGGTGGCAGTCTCGTCTGGTCTAGTCCCCTTTGCAGAGTGATGACCAGAGCTTGTGGGCCAGGGGCTGGAATGGGAGGGACCGGGAAACCTTCGGGCTGGGATTGCCTCTCAGGCCTGCCCGCTTCAGGATAAGTAGGACCTGTGGAGGAGAATTAATAGAGGCAAGAGCAGTATTGGGGGTGGGGGGGGCCTATCTTAATAGTCAGGACTCCCGCAATACAACAGGCTGCCCTGGAGGTGTCCAAGATGAGAATGGGGAAGAACCTTGTGGGGACACAGAAGTTTCCCCCATAAGAGTCGACCAAACTCCGGAATTTCCATGATGCTCTCTTTAGCTTTCGAAACCCCACCTGAATAATCCAGCCCCTGAATTCCTCTCCTAGGTAAACATGCATGTGAAATTCCCACTAGCCCGGAGGGTCAGGCAGAAGTAGAAGGAAGAGGAGGGGCGGGCGGGGGAAAGTGAGCTGACAGCAGGTGACTGAGGCCTCCTCAGGTGGGAGGACAGGGGAGGGAGCACCCGGGAAGCGGCCTATTACTAAAAGGAGCTGAGTTTATAAGAAAATAAAACTACCGGGGGAGTGAAGACTTCCTCTGAGAATTAACTCTTGCCAAGCCGGGGCTGTCCAGAGATGCTGGGCCTCGAAGGAAATGTGAGGCTGGGCAGGTAGGGCCTGGCTGACTCCAGGGCAGAGGTCCAGGAGCCCCTCAGGCAGAACCTGAACCACTGGGACAAGGGGAAGAGCCAGGAGGTTAAGGGAGGTAAGATGGCTCAGGCCAGCTCCAGAGCACAGTTCAGCTCCCTCTGGCCAAAGGGACTGGTGGGACAGGTACCTTGGGGTGGGAAGGGACGAGGCTGTTCTGGCCAGAATACCAGAATGGAGGATCCGACCTCCAAAAGCACCTTATGGGAGGGCTTCTATTTCACTCAAGCATGCACAGCCTTGGCCCCTGGGATCTGCCATCCCTCCTCTGCCCTCACCCCTATCACCTTCCTCTCACATCTCTCAGCAATGACTGACCTCTGAGCCCCTGAAGGAAACCTGAGGCCAGAGAGGGAAAGTCATTAAAGCGAAGCCACTCAGCAGCCCAGCAGTCCTGGATTCGAAGCCTGGCTGTTCAGGCCCCTGCTCTGCCACGAAAGTTCTCTCTTAGGGTTCAACAAACCAGGGGAATCTTCACCGCTGGTCTTCTAAGAGCAGTTGGACTCAGTGACCCATAAAAGGCCCTGCGGTGTGACTTTTGGGGCAAGCTAAGATTCTAGAATGTGTGTGTGTGTATGTTCCGGGTCTGGGCACACGGGCAAGGATGGGCTCTGAGACCCGGCCACAAGCTAGGGCGGACCCTCTCCACAGAGGCCCCCAACGCCCCATAGCAGACTAGCTAAGGGGTACCACCCACCAGTCCCACAAACTGGGTTCTCACCCCCCAGCTATCACAGCTCCACCCAGGCCCTCACCCCAGGGTGCAGAGGGAGGTGAGGGGTATCTCCAACTGGCCAGAAGCTGGGAGGAAAGTGAGGAGGAAGCCTGCTAGGGGAGGACCCCTGGGGTGTTATAGCTAGGTATGCCGTGTGATTGGGGGTGAATGCCTGCCCCTCTCTGGGCCTCAGTCTTCCTCTCCAATGAAAGTAGGGAGCATGTGCCACGTACCTCATCTCCGGCGAGAGGAGTTAAGTGGAAGGAGATTTGCATTCTATTTCTCAGAAAGTGGGAGAGGATGAGTTGGGTGCGGATGTGAAAGGCATCAGGCTCTCTGCTGCCAGGCTGCCGCTCCTCTCCCTTGCCACTCAGTACTGCCCCAGAAGCCCTTACCATTAGGCTCCCCACTGACACAGCCCCCTCCCTACTTCCTGCTGCCCTTCTTTCCTGGCAGGATTCCAAAGGGACACCCCAGCAGAGTATGCTCTAATTCCCCTCAAGCAAGCTCTTCCAACCCTAAGCTTCAGCTTTCTCCTGAGATAGAAGATGAGGTACCACAAATACTGAAAGAGATCATCTCCTTCCTCCGTGTCAGGGAGAGAAGGGTTAACCCAAGTGGCTGGGCCTTGTTATTGGGACAGAAAATGCAGCCCCAGAGAGGCCCAAAAACTCACTAGGAGACACAGAACACAGCAGCAAAACCACTGCGGAAGCTTCTCTCAACCCCTGACATCTTGAGAAGACACAGGCTTGGGTTCCAGAGGAAAGTAAACGGAACCTCCCCGAACCTGAGCACCCTAGAACCTCACTCCTTCCTGTGAAAGATGCAGAGCCACACAAGCAACCCAAACCCCACAGCCCTGCCAGCTTGGAAGAGAGGTCCCCCAAACAATGCCGACGGGGAGAAGTCAACTAAATGGGGGACCTGGGAAATGCCACCCCCGGGTTGTAGAGGTCAAGGATTACAGACATGACTTACTGATCATCTCCAACTCTTTTCACCCACGCCATGTCCCGCTCCGACTGGTTGGAGGCCAGATCCTAAGGGGGAAGATTGACAGGTCAAATGCCAACCTTGCCTTGCCTAGACTCCGCTTCTCTACTATTCCCAGGGCTGGTTTGTACCCAGTGAGGAAGTCCAGAACCTCTAAAGACTGTTTCCAGCAGCCCCCAGACTTTTGTGGAGCTCTGGAAGTGCCAGAGCAGGGGCCTGGGGTCAGTGCCCCACTGCCATTTACCTGGGCCCGGGTCTCCTGCAGCTGCTTAAGCTCCTCCTGTAGCCGCTCACACTCAGCCTGGAGCTGCTCCTCCCGAAGCTGAGCCCCCCGCGCCTCTCCCTGGGCAGCCTCCAGAGCCTCTTCCAGGCGCCTCCGCTCCAGCTCACTCACACTCGGCGTGGGGCCTGGCCAGCCTGCTAGCAGGGGAGAGAACAGTGTCAGGCTGAGTCCAGCTGCTGGGCACCCTCCACTGACTCCCTGATCAGCACAAAGTGCAAGAGGTGAGGCCTGCAGCATGAGGGATCCAAGAGAGACAGCTACCCCAGGATGAGAGATACCTCTACTGAGGGCAATGAGGAAGGAGGGGCTGAGCTGCTTTTTCTAATCCACTTGGAGGCCAGGGAAAAAATAAGATGGCCTCTTGAAGGGTTTCATAGGCCAGATTCAAGTCTCAGAGCATCCCCAGGGGCCTCTCCTAAATCACAACCTAAGACAGGCAGGGGGACACTGGGTGGGGGTGCCCTCTGCTGACATCTATAGGAATTGCATGAGGGATGAGGGAGTTGAGAGGGAGATATATGTCCTTGGCAGAAATTGGGGTAATAGTGCATGAAGTGAGGGAAGAGGTGGCAAGGAGGGATGGGTGATTATGGGGGGAATTTAAGGCATTATAATGGGGTGTTGACCACCTGAGAAGCTGGAGGTGTCTAACGGTGTTGAAATGGGGGTTGGTTTGGTTTGGGGAATTGGGGTAGGGAAACCAGGGATCACTGAGATCTCACCGTGACTCAAGCTAGATCCCCCTCTCAGAGCCAAGTAGTGCAGGTCCAGATCAGTGCAGGGCGGGGCAGGGGCAGGCGGGGGGCTCAGGCTGGAGAAGGCTGCATCCCGGAGGCCCTGTTGCTGCCGCAGCTGCTGCTCCAAACCACAGATCTGCCGCAGGTGCGTCTCCACCAGGGCCCGCTGAGGAGGGAGACAAAGAGGTGAGGGTCTGCACAGGGCCAGGGTGTCCCCCTGGACCCCCAAATCCAGGACTTCACCATGTCTGGATAGCCATCACCCCCAAACTGAGCACAGGCCCCAGGTCACACATCCCACCTCTACCCTCCAAGTGGCCATGAGTGCAAGGTCTCCTCTCTCAGCAACTGATGTTTCCGGCTACTGCCCCTAGCAAGGTATAAGTTAATGCTTCTTCCACATCACTAACACACAGGGACACCTATAAGAACACTTGGCCCCCTGTCCAGATACTGCTACCTCCTCAGGACCATAGTAACTTCCATTTGCATATGTGACAACCACTCTGGTTTCATCTATCTCATCTATAACAGGGGGATAACCATGCCTACCACTTAGGTTTGTTATGAGGATGAAAATGAGTAACTTTAACCAAAGAGATAAGTGTTTATGATTATTAAAGCAAAGCATTTTTACATGAATGCACACAATAGCTCAACAAGGTTGTTTATTTGCTCCACTTTTCAGAGGCCGGACAGAAGCTAAATGCCGTAGGTAACAGCTAAGAGTCAGCAGAGACCATGTCTCCTGATTCGGACTCCTGCCCACTTGCTCACATGTATGGTCATGTCCTGACCCAGAATCACACACATGCCAAGATCCATCCCAGCAGCCACAGACACTTCTGGTCACCTCTGCCTTCACCTACACAGCCTTCCAAGCACGGTACCATAGGCAGAGGGTTGACCCAGCAGGAGACCCAAACATACACGCAGAGACACAATGTTCTACAAGATCACTCACACAGTCACCTCCTGTCACTGCATGGTCACTGCATGGCCAAGATGTACACAGTAACTCACAACCTGGACGACACACACAGCCCCACTCGCAAGGCCAAAGAGACACACACGAACACGGCAGGGTGCACATCACAAGCACATACACACACGGAATGGCATGCAATCACACAACCAGGGTCATACCCTCCAGCACCCCAGCTCCCTGGGCCTCACCATCTCCCCCAGCTCTGTCTCCAGGTCGCTCTTTTCCACACAGAGTTTCTCATAAGCCTGGATCATCTCCCCGAGCTGTTCTTCCTGCTCCTTATTCTTCTGTAACTGGATGGGACCCAGAGGGGTGGGATGCATGACAGTCAGGCCCATCTTTGACTTGGAGCTGAGTAGCTCCCTGTGCCTCCCAATCCCACCCTCAGCACCCACTGAAGGGGCAGGAGGAGCTGCAGCTGGCTCTAGGGAGGACCACAGCCATCTCTGATCAAGGGAACAGAAGGCCAGAGGCTGGGGAGTGGGGATAGTGTCAGAGACTGATTGGAGCAAGGAGCTCAGGGAAGGCTAGAAGGCCTACAAGGGACTTACCTCATGCTGGAACTGGTTGAGCCGTTGCTGCAGGCTGACCTTCTCCACCTCCAACAGGGAGCCATCCTTGATTTCATACAGAGAGAAGCTGTGCTCTTCTCCAAAGTCATTGATCAGCGGGTACTGCGGGTGGGGCAGGCCCTCAGGAGAGCTGGTGCCCAGCTTCCTGCCCAGGCTTCAGCCTCGCTGTGCCCCCACCTCACAATCTGCCTCAGAGTCCTTGCTTCTCCCTCCCCTCTCCAGTGGGATCTGTACATCCCAATTCTCATGCGCCTGTAGGCGGCACCCACTAACCAGATCTCTTTTAGATCTAAGGTCTCACCACTCCAAAGCAGATCCCTCCTGATCCTTTCCTAATTGGCACTGGGCTCTCTGGAGTTCCCATCCAGAGGAGCCACATCCCTCATGGGCGACCCTCGAGTTCCAAGAATCTGTACCCTGACTCCTCTTTTGGATCCTCAGTTCTTGTCACTCAACAGCCCCCCCCCCGCTCCCCCCCCCCCACCCCCCATAACCAGATCCCTTTCATCTCTAAGTTCTGACCTTGATCTCATAGACTTTGAGGCGGCGGCGGAGGGTGGCATTCTCCCTCTCCAGGCCCCCTAGCCGCTCCTTTATGTCTCCATAGGCCGTGATGAGGGCAAAGTGGGAGGCAGAGCACATGTCTCCCCCAAGTGAGGGGTCTCCAGGGGCATCCAGCCACACCTCACTGGGCCCCAAGGCCTCCTGGGTCAGGATGCTGATGTCATCCTCAAACATGGACTCCATGGTAAGGGCCTGGGCTTCGGCCCCCACTGGGCCACCTGGAAGAGCACAAGCAATAGTGGAAAGGGCAGCCTAAACCTTGTCCCTGATACCCCTTCGTCTGGCCCGAGGAGCCTGTGAGCAGCTAAGAAGCAGCCTGGTCGTGCCCCATCTCCCACAGTCCCCTCCAGACTACCAAGCCCTATTTTCTCTTCTCTGTGACCTGGAGGGAAGGGGATGAAACCAGGTAAAATTTGGGGGTGGGGGTGACAAGCAGGGACAAATAAACCAGGCTAGCAGCAAGGGAGGGCTCCTTCTGGAACCCAGGGAGACCAGTGGACAGGAAGAGAGTTGCCTTCCCAGCATAGGGCCCAGACAGGGGTCTGCCTTGACTCATCCCTCAGCCCCATCTCCATCCCAGGCCTCACTTCCCCAAATACCTCTCTGCCAAGCTCCTCATCCCAGGCTTCTGGCACCCCTGGCTCTTCCCTAAGGAAGGCGCAGTGCTTCTGGGAGGGTCAGCCCCACCACTGTCAGCATGTCCTCTGCTGGGCCCCCGCCCAACTTCCTAGCTTCCTCCTGCAGGATCCCAGAGTTCAGGAACAGGAAATGCCTCCCCCACTCACACCCAGGCTGTGGCAACCCTCCAGGCCTTCCTCACCCCTGACCTGGGACCCACAGGAAGTTCTCCCTGAGTGTCAGAGGATACACAGAGGAGAAGGGGGCGCTCTGAGAGAGGACTAGGGCCCAGGTGAAAAGGGCCAACAAAGAATTCCCTAGATGGCCCTGTGGGCTCCCCACAGGGAAATTGGGCAGCCCGGGGAGGGGACTGGAATGACTCAGGGCTCCCAAAAGAGTAGGCTAGGCAAGGGGGTGCCTGTGTACTTCTGGCCCTGTTTATGAATGTCTGTGGTTGGCATATGTGGGTGTGTGTGTGTGTATGTGTGTGTCTGTGAATGAGTGTAGGTGTGTCACAGTCAATGAGTGCCTTCGCGGGGCTGCGGGTGGGAGTCGGGATGGAGTTGGGAAGTGGCCGTGTTTGTATGTGCGCGTGTGTGCACGCGTGCGTGAGCGTGTGTGAAGGGTGGGCACGTTCAGGGCCGTGTGTCACGTGAGGCACTATGGGAATGTCCGAGGTGTGCGCGAGCGCGCGTCGGAGCCCGTGAGCGCGTAGGACAGGGGGCTCCTGAGGCGTGAGTTGAGATAGTAGGGCCCGCGACCTCCCAAAGATGGGCAGCGGAGCCTGTGGTGAAGCGGGCGCAGACCCAGCCCCCGCGCACCCCCCACGCTGCTTCCCCTATTAAGTGCCAGGGAAACGCGTGTGACCAGGTCTGAGTAAGGAGTGTGTGCGCGTGTTTGTAGGGATGGCCCCACCTTTAACTCCTTCCTCCCCGGCCCATCCCCCCCCAACTCCGCTTGCCAGCGCTCACCACACACACCCGCCCACCCGACCCCTGCCCACCACCTCGGGCCCAACTGCACAAGCGGGCTTCTGTCCCCTGGGGCGCCCCGACAACTGTTTCCTTCCGTTTTCCCCCCTCTGCCCAGCAGCCCCGGCTGAGCGCCACAGAAGGTGGATGGGGAGGGGGGGTGCCTCCTCGGGCCAGGGCCCCTTCTGCGGCTCCTTTAAGAGCCGCCCTTTAAACCCCTTCAGCTCCGCCGACAAAAATTATCGCCCCTCCCATCTCGGGGGCTGAGACCACTCAGCCCCTTCCCCCGCTGCTGGCCGGGCCCGGAGTCCGTCATCCCCGGGCCAGGGTAGGGGCTCCAGTGGCGGTGCGGCCTGAGGAGCGGCGGAGCAGGGCGAAACGGGGGGTATGCGGGTGGCCGACGTCGGACCCTTCCCCTCCCGGCTATCCTGGGCTAACTGCTGGCCTCCTCCCA
>NW_006443570.1:3486914-3516939 GCF_000325575.1 Pteropus alecto | reverse complement strand
GTTTTGGACTGTATATTTTGGGGAAAAGTGAGCGTATTTTTTTATTATTATTATTATTATTATTATTAATTATTATTATTATTATTATTTTGGTCTTTGCTCTTTTGAGAAGGAAAATAGTAGACCTACTCGTCATTGCTCTTGGGCATTGCTGATAATAAATACACTGACCATAGAATCCAGTCGGAAAGATTAGAGTTAAACCAGGAACTTTCGGAAGCGAAAGTTAACTAAGGAGGTCAAAGGTTCATTTAGGAAGGGGGACAGCTTTCCTTCCCGCTACACAATCCCTTTCCCCAAAACACAGAAGCACCCATAGGCCAGCGAAATGAAGAAACAACAAATTTTACCCTTTGCATAAAGATTATTTGAGCACCTGCCAAACTACTGAGCAGGAGATGCAAGTTTTTTTGTTTTATGTTTTTTTGTTGTTGTTTTGCTACTCTCCCACTGTGGCCTTAGACAAGTTACTTAACCTCTCTGAATAAATTTGGAGATAATTCCCAACCCCTGAAACCAAGGGAGAAGAATGGGGATTAGAGCTAAAAGCGCTCTATGACACTATAGATATTAAGTCATTTTGGTCAGCTTGGCTGCAGGTAGCAAATGATGGGGGAAAGGAGCTCGGGCTTTGGGTAGGTTTAGCATTTAGCTGTGAAGTATCCCATCTGGAAGGAGGGTTCATGCTGCTAGCACTTGAGTCTACCTTTTTGGCTCTTGAGGGGTGGAGGGATGAATCTGGAAGGGAAGAGGAGTGAGCTTTGAAAAGCAGCAGAAGCTGCCATCTTGCCCCACTCTACAGAGAAGATAAGACTGAGGGGTGAGCTTCTCCCATGGGAGCCAGCAGCTGGACTGTCTCTTCAAAGAAAGAGATTCTCACTGGCTTCCTCCTCCTCCTGCTGGGTTCCTTTTATAGTCCACAACAGGAAGGCAGGTCAGCCACTTGCTCTCTAAAAGCACTAGCTTTCTTTGAGCCACGTGGGAAAACCCATTTGCCCTCTAGATATGAAAGATACCCAGCTAGGACATCCATCGCCCCACTAATCTCAAAGGCTAGGCAGATGTCACCTTCCTTAATGCTGTACAAGTTCTCTTCTGAAGCAGAAGACTAGGCAAAAGATTGGAGCTAGGCTAGAAGATGTGGGGCAGTCTCTGAGGGCTTGATGAGTGTGGATTTGGCCACCAACTGGACCTGTGAAACTGGCAAGTCCTCCCTCATTGGAAAGGGTCATGGGTCCAGCTACCATCTGAGCACATACTCCAGCGGATGAGTTGTCAGCTCCTGCCACTGCTGGGCTGCTCAGGGAATAGACCTGAGTCACAGCCAAATGGTTTTAACCTGGGTTCTGGGTGGTTGGCAAAAGCCCAGCAGAGATTAGGCCTGGGGTGACCCTAAAGTACCCCAACCCCATCCCTAATCTGGACCTGATCTCATCGCATTATCCCCGTTTCTGGTTTTGTTGCTCACACAAGACAGTTCTGAAAGCAGGGACAGTATCCCATCCATCTTCATATCCCCAGGTGCCTCGATGGCACCTGCTCACTCATAGCATATTTATGCAGCAGATTTCTTGAACACCTATTATGTGCCAGATGCTGTGCTGAATACAGTGATGAGTATGTCTCTGAAAAATGAACATGTCTCTTGCCCTCATGGAGCTTATATTCTAGTAGAGGAGTCAGACCAAAAGAAAAGATTAATAAATGAAACAACTACAAATTGTGATAAAGGGTAAAAAGACACAGAGAAGAATGATGAGTGGGATCTGCTTTAGATGTAGTCAGATGTCTCTGGTGAGGTGACATTTAAGCTAAATCTTAAAGAGTAAGGCGTGTTCTTGGTTGAGTAAATAAATGAATGAAGCAGTGTTAACTTTGAATCAGTTACTCCCCCTTTCTAGGCCTGTTTCCGTACCTGAGAAAGCTGGAAACTGGTCTGAATTCCTTTTAAGAACTCATGATATTACCAGGGCTCATCATGGTAGAGGCAGAAAAAGGGAAAAAATAGGGGCATGGTAAAGGGTAAGTGAGGTAGGAGCTAAGGTGGGAGAAGGAGAGGAGGGAATGTGGCAGACAGCTGGTCAGGCATGAGTTGTAAACATTTCTAGAAGGCGGTCACAGGCATAATAAGAGAGGACCCGCCTCCAGTAGTTACTGGTAGGAAAGAGCGCAAAAGCAGGGCCCGAGTTGCCCCTGCATGTTTCCTCCTTGGGAACCATCAAGGAGAGACTGTCTCCCATTCCAGGACTATTGCTCTGGAGTGACTTTCTTTCCTGTCCCATTCTTGCCTGAAAAGAGTGGGAGGAGGTGGCATTAGCAGCTGGCGAAGAGATTGAATCAAAATAAAAACCAGATGACTCAAATAGAACCAGGCAAGCAGGAAAATTCATTAGACACATATGACAATGCAGGATCTGGCTGTCACCTTAGCCCTCCTGTTCTAGACCTTAGAAAATTAGGGTTCACTACAGAACCATTCTTTGACTCCAACTGCAATTGATGGTCTTCCATCAAATCGGAGGTTTGGGCAGTGGTATAAAGATATCCCCACCAAATCCCCAAATTTCTCTGGAGATAATGCACATCCTCTAATCCAATTAGACAGGTTTGGGTAGCAATTGTTTTAATAACTTTTTGTGCTTCATGTTCATAACCATGTTCATTTCTGCTATCTCCTAAACAGAATTTAAAAAATTGTTGTATTACAATTTTGAAGAGTTACTATGTAAGCTCGATAGGAGGATTTTATTTGCTTCATTCTCTGCTATATCCCCAGTGCTTTGAACAGTGCCTGGTACATACTTAATAATTGTTGATCAATTAATTAATGCACATGCAAGGCCCTGCCTAAGAACTTTATATGTCTTTTATTGGAATTCCTATTTTACAGATGAGGAAACTGAGGATCAGAAGAGTTGTAGAATTTGCCCAAGGTCATACTCAAAAGACTATACAATATTTTGAAGGACAGTGCTCAGAAAATAGCAGGCATTGCTCATCGCTATGAAGAGCTTATTCATACAGAGCCATTTCTTAATTCTGTTTCCCTCAGGACTGTGACAGGCTGCCCCTCTGCATCCAGAGCTGAGGCTAGGTGCCAAAGCTGAGATGTACTTTCCTTTCAGACAAGAAGGTACATTTCATCGCTTCTCGGCCTTTTGGCTAAGATCACGCGAAGAAGGTACATTTCACACCGAGGAGAGCTCAGCTCAGGAACTTAGGGCCTAGGAGCACCTGGGAGAGGAAACAGCTCAGGCTTTTCAGGCCTCCAGCCCATGCTGCACTGGCCAGGATCAGCTGACAGCACTGGGGTCATTCAGATGTGGAGCTTACTCAGCAGCCCTGTGGCCTTTCTGGCCACCAGGCACCAGCATCCACCCCTCCCCCCAGCCCTGTTTCCCAGAAGCTATCTACCTCAGGAAAAACAGAGCAGAAGTGCAGGGAGATGATTTAAACTCCAACTGGTTAAACTCCAGTTGTAAGTAAAGTTGACTTTAGGGAAAAATCACACTCCCCCCATCCCTGAATTTAGACAGTTGCCAAAAGGTTAACAATGGACCTCACAGTAGAATTAAGACAAAATGGCTTTGCTATTTAATTCCAAAGCCACTTCATCCAGGACTCTGTCTGCTTAACGCTCGCTGGGAGCAGAGACCCATCTGCTCCTCTAACCCGCATAACACACAGCTATGCAACAGCCCAGTGGGACAAGCAGTCTGTGGAATCAGCACTGCTTGCTAGCCTGCATGACTTTGGGCAAGGTTCTTAGTCCCTTTGTGCTTGTTTCTTCTGTGGAATGGGGTTAAAATGATGCCTTTGTTATAGTGTTGATGTGGGTCACTTTTATTATTCTAAGATGTTTATTACAAGCCTGGCATCTACATAAAATGGACACCATATAATGACTGTTGACTAATCCTATCCCCATCCAGTTAACCCAAGATTAAGAAGCTAGCCTGAAGACATCCAGCAAATGAAGAAAGAGCTAGGAGCCCAACTCTCCTGAGGCCCAGGTTTCTGGATGCTCTGTCCTTCAAAGGCTAAGTGATGCCATTCCAGAAACTCCCTGAATTGTACTGACACATCATTAGTTCAACAAATATTTATTGAAGGTCTACTGTATACCAGGCTGGGGATACAGTAGTAAAGGCAGCCAAGGTCACTGCATTAGGATCTTACATTATTAGTTGGGTAAACCAGCAAAAAATAAAACAAATTTTAAATATACTTTTAGTGCTGTGAAGTAAATGGATAGCATTATCATAAATAGGTACAACATGGACCCTTGTTTTTATATCGCAAACATGCTGACAGCATCTGTCTAGGGCAAATGTGAGAAAAGCTCAGGTTTTGTTATCTGGCAGACTTGGGTTTGAATTTGAGCTCCACGTGACTTGGTGTGATGAGTCAAACTTTCTGCCCCCCTCCCTTGGCAGTAAATGGGACTAGTGACTGTTAAGAGTGTTGTGAGAATTAAGATATAATTAAACATATAAAATCTTCTCAATGTTTAGTATTTTTCACTTCAGACTGGAAGACTTGTTGAGGCCAGGTGGAAATGCAACCTTGTTCTTTTGTGTTGGGAAGTGGGTATACAGGAATGGAGTGTTACCTGCAGAACTGCTGAAAAGGAAAAATTTTTGGTGGGGGCAGCAGACCCTCCCTGCCATTTGATAACTAATTGATATCCTTTCCTTTAAATACACCTTTAATGGAGAAATGCTCTTGGTCGATTGCCATTGCTCAGGATTTAATGCAGTCTGATAAAAATTGCAAGTTACCCTCCATAACCCAGTAATCTCCAAAATTGGGCACAGAAATAAAATATTATAACTTCTATTTATATTTTCATAATCATTTTAATATCTATTTGTGTCTTATGATTACACAATATATGAGCACAGGAGAGTACAGGCAGATAATTTATAGACACGTGGGTATGCATGATCAAAATTTCTTACTGACAGGGTGTGCATTCAGAAAAGGTGAAAGGCCACATGGAGGCTAAGGCAGGAGAATTAAGGTCAGCCCTCATTTTATTTGCCCAACATAATCTAAGAAAGTGTGCCTTTCCATAAGGTAGCCTGCAGGCACCACTCTGGTAGTAAGCAGCAGGGTGAAGGAAAGGACCCAGTTTCTTAAATCCCAAGTTAGTGTTTTCTCTACAAGTTTTTTGGGGTAAAGGTGGAAGTAGAAATTAAATACGCACTGCAAACTAAGTAAAAAGCCAACCTTTGGATGAGCCATTAAACAGCCCAATCAGTAGCTTGAAAAATATGCACAACAGAGGACAATCTCCAGCAGCTTCAGAATTACTGTCTGAACAGGAAACCTCCATGTAGTACTTTTGCACTACCTCATTTGCAGGAAATGTTACACTATATAGAGTCCATTTTTAAGACATGTGTCCTTCCTCTCCCCGACTCACACACACACATCACCACCACATGCTCCAGCTTCTTTCAAATCATTCATTTCACCTCCAAGGAGGTGACACCATTTGGAACCAAAAATGAAGCGGCAAAATGTTGAAAATAAAAATAAAGCGGACTTTATTTAGAAGATAAAGGTGGTGGTATCAGTTTTGGTTAATAAAGTTGGGCTCAAGTGTTTTAA
The DNA here is from genome assembly GCF_000325575.1 of Pteropus alecto. Classification (NCBI taxonomy): domain Eukaryota; kingdom Metazoa; phylum Chordata; class Mammalia; order Chiroptera; family Pteropodidae; genus Pteropus; species Pteropus alecto. The sequence continues at coordinate 3,511,323 of NW_006443570.1, read as the reverse complement.
CAGGTCTTTAACGCCATCACAGACTGGCATGCCAAGAGCATTCTGAATGCCAATTACAGACTGAAGTTGTTTCGAAAACCAAGATGCTATCAAAAGCTGATGGAGTTTGGATTTCTCTTAAAGTCAGACTAACACACTTCTCAAATATAAGAGTGACTAGATTACTTGGTTCTGAAAGTGAAAACACTACACTGAGCCATTCCCCTCCCTTTCTCCACAAGTCCCTAAGGCAACATTACAGTTGCCTCTTGACAGCCAACATTTCAACATTTCAACAGAGGGGAGCTGAAAAAATGAAAAGCAAAATTAATAAATGTAATTGTAACTGATATAGGCAGCTGCCACTTGTGGCAAACCAAAGCCTAGTCCGATGCCCATTTTCTTCACATTTGCACTGACATCTTCCTAAACAGACGGTAACTACATTCTTGAAGTAATGTGCCAAGACTAGGGTGGGGAAGGCCCAGAGAGAGTGGACAGAATGCATTTTGCATCCAGTTGCCTTAGATGGTATAATCAATTAAGGACAAATACCCAGACAATGGAAAACCCACAAGCCAAAGGTAACTAGAAAAGAGGATTAAATGCATAACCAGTGCAGAATTACTGTGAGGCACCAAGACCACAAACCAACCAGCCTATTTCCCTCCTCTCCATCACTGGATGGATCTGGGAGAAAGCATTAATAACAGCACTTGTCAACTGCTTCCCTGGAACAAAACACACGGAAGGTTTTGTTTTCATTATGGTTCTTGGTGTACTTTATTCCCCTGCTGTCTAGCTAAGCAGCCCACACAGGACAGAAATGGGTAGCACTGAGGAATGATCAGATTTTTTCTCCCCAACATTCCTGCCATATCCCTAAGCCCTGATCAACCCCTATCTACCAGGAATGGTTAGTGTATCATCCTCTCCTTCAAGGAACTAAAATTTAAACAAGGCATTAGGCGGCCAGGTCTCTTCTTAGTAGGACTTAAGAGCTGGTGCAAACTCTTCATTCACAATGGAGCGTCTTTTCAAACACCTGGATATTTTTTGTACACTGGTTCATAGATCGGCACTTGACTTTGAACCTGGCACCAAAAGGCACAATATCTGATACCCTGTACAAGAGCTATTAGAGATGCTGCCATATGGATGGGCAAAAACTGAGCCAATCCCACTTATGAATGGAGGGCTTGGACAGGGAGGGGAAAATGGCAGAGAGAAAAACATAAGCCCATATTTTTTGCCAGAATGGAAATGAAAGTGGGAATTTAAGGTCTTATTTTTTAATCCTCAAAATACCAGGAAGCATTTTAAAAGCTTCCTTGTTGTTTTTGAAAGCAGCATGTTCAAAATGCCAGCAAAAACTCCTAGTAACTGCAAAACCAAGAGGATCAAAGCTTACCGACATCCCTCCTTATTGCTGAAAGATTCTAAAACCCAAATTCAGGGTGCCCTGTTCCCTTGTAAAAGGGAAAATAATTAAGTCTGATTTATGGTTATCATAGCACATCACACTTTTAAAAAAATATTAAAGAGTGTGACCAGGGGAATGTTTGATACCATTTTATTACTCTTCAACTTCAGTGGAAAAATATAACCTTTTTCAAGTGCCACTTTCATCACAAGAGTTCTAGTCTATATATATATATATGTGTGTGTGTGTACATATATATATACTTTTATATATATATATAGTTTTTTGTTTTGTTGGTTAGTTGGTTTTGAAGTGCAGCAAGAGACCAATACCGCAATGTAGTCAATCAAATAAAAGAGAACAGAAGGCCAAGCAGTTTCCAAATGGTTATTTTATCAGATTGTTTGAACATTAAATTTATCCTTGTTTGCAATCCAAAATAGTTACCTGAAGTTTGCTCTGTGCGTGTGTATGTTTACTTTTATTGTATATTTGTTTTCTAAACTCTTTGGCACAATTTTCTGGGGGTGTTCAGACTGCCACGATACATGTCAGAAGAGAACTTTTGTGCTGCCAATTCTAAGCATGTAAATTTTGATTTGGGTTGTGGCTTTCTTTTGTTTTTGAAGCCTGTGTTCTTTATTTGTAACAATTGTATTTTTATTTTTTCTATATCCTCTAACTCCAGAGTTTTCTTTTTCTCCCCCCTCCCCCCACTTCTACATTCACAGTTGAACCATATTATTAGGAAAGGCGCCTTGATGAAAAGATCAGGATGGGAGCTCTGAACATTCGTCAGTGTTTTCCCTAGAAGATAATTAAAACAAAAACACCTAAAGAACGTCTTTCCTTTTTTTTTTTTTTTTACATCTCTTGTGCTGCATCAGTAGACAGAACTTCAGTTAGTTTTATGAAATGCAATGTCTAACCCCTTTTTTTCCTGGGAAAAAGAAACTGCAATGACTTGAAGTTGAGAATGTGGATACCGCCTCACTCACACACACTCATTCTCAGACTGTAAAGAATCCCTCACCCTCCTTTTAGCCGGCACGCATACAGTACCGTGTGGCAAAGGTACACCAAAGGTGGGCTTGAGACCCAGGCTCCATCTTTCGTATCAGTAGCAAAGGCCAGGCTGCCTTTTACAACAAAGCACCACAGCTGAACCCAGTCCCTCCTCCTCTCCCAAACTAGTCATTCCACTCGACACCGGCCAAAAGACAGAAAAGCTAGTCCTAAGCCTCTCCTGGGAAGAGATAACTTTCTTTTTTTAAGTAAGTAAATCCATCATTTTTCTCTTTTCCAAGATGGCCGACGTTATGGTTTTCTACGAAGTCAGTGCTTACTTAGCTCACTAACAGCGCTGCTGTTGGCGGCTGCGGCTGCTGCTGTGGCAGGATTTTCAATGTGGTGTGTTTTCAAGCCTCACTCACTCATCCTCTCATTCCCAAACATTCAGCATCCGTGCACACTCCTCACTTCCGGGTTTTTCAAAAGATTGGAGATTTCCAGTGGGGGTCTCAGGTTATCATCCCAATGGTAACAGATCTAAAAACAGATGGAAAAAAAGTCAATCTCTGAGATCACATAGAGTCGGTAGGGCCAAACATCTCTCTGATTCCTACAATTAAGTGCTCATACACCTGAACTGAATTTGTCAACTTTTCAAAGACTGATTATTTTTCTTCTCTTCCTCTGTGCCATCTAACTGCTCTCATTAGCACCTACATCAGAGTGTGGAAGAGGAAGTAAAAAGATAAAACTCAAAAATAGCCGATTTTACTGAGATCAGTGAAGTAAGATAATTGCAAGGAAAATTAAACTATATTTCTAAGCAGGGGTCAGAAAACTCTGACTTTGGATATATTCTGTTGAGCTAAACAATGTCTGAAAGCATTGCAGTCAAGAAAGAAAAGGGCATGGAATAGGGAATACAAGTGGAAAAGAAAATTATGGGAAAATGCCTTTATTGATGACCTTATTAGGGGCCAAATAATGTGGAGACTTTAGTGAATTCTAGTTATAGAATTTCGGTTCTTCATCATCATGAAAAAACAAATATTTGGTTTAAGGAAAGACTGAAGATGCCTGACCCTTCCACTAGTAAAGGGCTTAGGAACAAAGGCCTGGCTCAGAAGCACTTATATGGAAACAAGTACAAAAAAAAAAAAAGCCAAAGAAAAATAGCCCCAGTCAAAGCAGTCTAAATAAAATGCTCCTCCTCCCTAAGAAAGCAGAAGAGGAAAGTGGAGATAAGCTCTTACCAAGCTTGATTCTTCAGTTTCCTCAGTTCTTTTGTTGCCCAGGTAGCAAGGGTTTTTGCTTTGTTAGTCTTCGATCTCCGTCCTTCAGTTAACAGTTCATGGATCATTGGCCTAGCTTCTACTAATTTCAGTACATCCTTTCCAAATGCTGTACACAAGTCCCTGTGAAAAATAACACACCTAAAAACGAGCTCCTGGCCTGATGCCAAAATCATGTGAGCCCTCCAAACCAGTGCTAAGCTAGCTATGGGTTTCTTAGTATCACCTTTTAAAACTGGAAGAAATTTAAGAAATAAGTCTAACACTTGCCTTCAAGAGATGAAAAAAAAGAGGTCTAAAGAAGCAGAATGACTTACCCAAGTCATTCCACAGCTAATCCATGGTAAGATCAGAACTATAACCCTAGTCTTTGAGCTCAAGACCAATGTTCTTTTTTCAGAAGATGCCACAAAACCTATCAGTAGAGGAGGCTCAACAGGCAATCTGTTGGCCAACATGAGAATATGGGATGGACATAGATGTGATGCTGCTTCTACACCTCTGAGAACTTACTTCATAAATACTTTAGTGGGAAAAAATTAGAAATCTGGAGGGTCTGGAATGAGGCTAAAGTCTTCAATGAATTATTTGTGAAACATCAAAACAGAACACCATGGATTCTATTAAAGAAAGGAATCTCAATACTAAATAAGCAAGCAATTATCATCCCGATTACTCTCAAAACTCTTTACTACACGTTTTCACTTTCCATGAGAAGTTCTCTTCAGCTATTGGAAGCATGATATAACCTACCCTATCAGTCCAGCAGCACAAGCTACTACTCCGTCTGTATGATCCTCATCTCCAGCAATGTGGTCAATGAAAGACAGAATAAATTCTACTCTGGGTTGTACCAGCATTACATCCGCTATAAAAGAAAGAGAAGATCTGATGAACTTGTCCCACATCTGGCAGGACTACACCCCCTTTCAAAATTTCCAAAGTGTCTACTCCCATCAGGCAGGTGTCAGACTGGAGAACAAACTGGACACAGCTAAATCAAATTATTCTTCCTCAGATTAAGATATCATTCCTCAAGTCTGACAGAAGAGACAGATCATCCTCGTCTCATAAGCAGATATAACATAGAAGGAAAACGGGACCTTTCCTCTGAGGCCATGATCTTAAAAGGGTGAAGTACAAATATTCTCCCAATCAACAAAGAAACAACAGATAGAGGAAATCCGATCCCCCAATCCTTGTGTTCAGTTGCATGAGGTGGGGGAGGGGTTCAACAACTGTCACTCATGGTTGGTGCACATGCAATCAGCACCAATAGCCCTGCTGTATGTGTCCCACCCCTGCAATGCTCAAGAAATGTTAGACAAAGCAGCAGGTGGAAGGGGGAGCATAAATAATAAAAGTCTATATTCCTCCCCCAAAGTTACTCTCTTCATTAGGGCACTGTTCCTCCTCCTCCCTTTCCTTTAAGCAATATAGTTTACAAGTAAGTTACAGAATGAAAGCGCCCATTTGGCTAAGTGCACGCTGAACTAAGCCAGTTGGGATTTATACTCAACGGTGTACGTTCTCCTGGTCTCCCTTCAATCCCTGGACGATTCCAGTATAGGCTTCCAAGCAGCCTTCCCTTAGCTCATTCAGATAATCCACCATGTCATAGTCTGACTGTAAGAAATAAAGAACAGAATCTATCATACTGATAGCCTTTAGCTGTATGTTTGTCACAAGTCCTGCTTCTTCAATCAGGGCTGGACTGAAAGATAGCTTTAAGCTTACCTTGTCCACTTGGGCTTGGGAAGCCTGCTGAAGAGTATTCAATACAACCTCTAGGTATTTTTTAAACTCTCCACCAATAGCAAGGGCGATATCACCAAACACTGACAGAATCTGTGGCTTCACAGACCTGTGGACATTCTCATTCTGACAAGGAAAAATACAGGAAAAGAAATTAACAAAAGTCAAAATCTGGTCTAAAGACTCTATTTTTTTTTTATATAAGCAACTACTAATATAGACCTTAAGTATAGACCTTAAGGACATACACAAAAATTAACAGTGGTTACCTCTGGGTTGGGGGATTATATATTTACTTTTCCTTTGCATTTTACTGGTTTTACTCCCCAAGTTCCATGCATTAAGCATGCATTCCTTTAACTGCATAATCTTACTTTAGAATTGTCTTGTGAAAACGAACAATTCCCTTCATAAGCCCACAGCCAACATTCTGGGAACTTAAAGCTCCCTGTCATAGATCTTGAGGTTTAACTATCTTTCCAACCAGTGATTTCTTCAAATACTGGCAAACTGGATTGTGTGTGTAGATACTCACCCCCAAATTCTCCAGTAGGAGCTGCATCACCTCATCACAGAAAGGTAAGATGTTGGATTGCAGGGCACGGCATAAGTCCCCCACTAAGCCCACAGCTGCCAAACAAACCTGAAAAGAATCAAGGAAATAATATCTCAAACAGAAAAGGCTGCCTGCAGGGGTAAGGCATTATTTTTACCTAGCTACTTGTCCTTTTTCGCTTGAACCTGGAGTCAAAGGGGGAAAAAACCCTCTCTGAGATTTATTTTAACACTATGGCAGGAAGAGAACTAGGACTATCAGAAATATCGTTAAGAAAGGACAAAAAAGACAATGCCCTCTAGAAATGGTGGTGTCTTTTAAAAAACAAACTGTTCCTAGGGTGCTACTCTGCACTGATACATCTAATATCTTTTTTTCTTACTACTTCTAGTTCAGAAACTCAAGGCAACAAATAAAATAGCTCAACACTTGGGACAATACACAGGAAAGAACTACCTGGGCTACAGGAAACTGACCTTGTACCACAATAACTATCAGGTATAAATGAGAATATAAATGTATTAGTTGACCCTTGAATGACGTGAGAGTTGGGGTACCAACACCTGTAGTCAAAAATCCACGTATAACTTTCACAACACTTGAGCCCACAACAATGGCAATAGGAGATGGCTATGAAATTATTACAGTAGTGCTGTGTATATTCCAGTTAATTTCTTGCAGTTGTGAATTAAATACTCCATCTTTACATTTGTTTACATTTCTCTTGAATGTAAATGATGCCATGTATAGTCTGTATGCATTAAGTTTTGATATACTTAACTTTTTATAATAGATCTGTGTATATTTTATGGTAGTAAATGATAAAATAGGCTAGTATCTACATATATTTTATGCATTCACGACATACTTAACGTTCTCTTAATTTTTTTCAATATATTTCTAGGCTAGGCTGTGTTTAATCTGCAAGCTTTTTCAAATCCAAAAAAATTTTCTAATGTATTTATTGAAAAAAATCTGCATAAGTGAACCCGCATAGTTTAAACCCACGTTGTTCAAGGGTCAACTGCATTTTGAAATGCACAGCCTACCTGGTACTCAGCATAATTTTTCAATCCAATGCCCAGGAAGGGTTTAAAGGCCTCCATGTACTTTAAAAATTCACCACCCAACACTGTAAAGAAACAAACCATTACTACCACAGGATATCCTCACAGAAATGAGAAAAAAAATAACCATTCTGGCTCTCTCAAAATGTATTCAATCCACTTAACAGGTTGGGTAGATTATGAGTTAATTATTAACTCTACCATGAAGACATTAAAGGCTGCCTTGGACAAGCCTAATTTATAACTGTTGGAAGAGCCTAACTTTTACGTCCTGGAGATAATGCCACATGTCGAGTGGGATTTCACTCTGGCTCAAAAAACCAAGTGGTATGGCTCTCAAGGAAAGTCAAGATTAAATTGAATTGGTTGAGCTAGCAATACTGCCTCTTGCCTACCTCTTCATCTGATTATAACATGTATTCTTTGGAAGCTAGCTCTAAAACAGGGTCCCTAGGCAATTCCATCAAAGACTGACTTAAGCCAGTCAGGAAAAACAGATGGGGTTTCATATCCAAATCAGCCAATCCAGAAGCCAAAACGAATTGCTGTGCCCTGTCAGGGTGGTCACATGTTGCCATACCAGTTGGACATACGCTCTTTATGCTACAAGTAAGTCCGGTCTTCAAGGGAGTGGTCCACAGATAATGGCCCCAGTAATATACAGGCCACCTTACAGGCCACCCATGAAGAAGTATTCCAGGTTTCTGAAGTGCTCTTTAATGACTCTTTGAAGAGTCTTAAGTCAGACATGGCTTCTCCAAAGCAATTTTGCATAGTCAGACATTTAACAACCAGAAAATCAACTAATTCCTAGAACTCACTCAATATTTCATTCCGTCCTATACCAGGCACCATAATGTGTGAACCGGAGTCCAATGCATTAAAACCCAAACAGGAGGTACCAAAGTGCCAGGAAAGAAAACAGAAACCTTTGCTTCCTCCATCCTTGGTAGGAGCCAAATGTCAATAAAGCAGGTAGACTTTCAGGGAAAAAAGAAACCTGGATAAATATGAGGTGGATAACAGTTTTCCCCAATAAGATTGCCAAACTGAGTTGCAAACTGGCTCCCCATTTACTTTAAGGAGTGGCAAGGCAGTTACACACAAATTTACACTTACATTCAATCCAACTTTGAACTGACTTGTGCCTCAGTACTTAAGAAAACAGGACTATGCTTTCTACGGTCAAAATTTCTTCATGGCCATTAAAACTCTTACGTTCTAAAGACATACCCTGGCCAATTTCAGCTCACTGACCTTCCACCAGTGTGCTAACTGCCATTAGGGCATCCTCTTGAACTCCTCCAGACCCAGCTGTGCTTTGGAACATCCTTAACAGGGAGGCCATGACAACATCCGATATCTGCAAAGCATCTTGATGCTGCACTTTCCGGAGAACATTCTGTGAATTGTACAAGAGTTCAGGATCTGTTGATTCCAAATCCTCCAATAAGAACAATGTACCTTTGTTTTTTTGATCAATTAAGTCCTTTGAAATTTTTAGAAAAGCCAAACATACTTTTTATGTTCAAAAGTTTTGACAGTGTAAATCATCTGCAATAAAGCACACATTTTAATATTTTTTCTATTTCCCAATTCAGAACAAACACGAGACGATCTTCCATGGTGCATAAACCCATATCCTCTGCATTTCATTGATGCCTGACAAACCTGTCAGCAGCCTCCATATTCCAGCCTTATTATTTCACTTCAAAGGACATGTCATATAAGAGTTCTTACTCAAACAAAAAACAAACCCTTCCTATATCCTAACTCATTTACAGATGGTCAAGAAATAGTCTTGATAAAATGAAGCCAACCTGACTTTTCCTAATTCACTATTTCTCAAACTTTCCTCCTTACCCTTTGTTTTTCAACTGGTGTTATTGCATCATTCCTCTATTTGTCTGATGAATAAGGAAACACACCTAACAGTCATGCTTGAAAAAAATAAGTTCGGAGTAAGAAAGAAGAGGGAATTCATAGGTAAGATGACCTGTTACCATCACTCAACACTAAAATCTAATACTAACTCAAGCATTAGACAAGTTCCAGAGTTTTCCTGTTCTCTGAAGGGAATACATCCTCAGTCACTGCATGTCTCCAATTATGACTGGAGTGACATTTTAATTATCTCAGCCTCTCAGAAAGTCTACTGTGAACACTAGATACTATAACAAAGTTTCCAACAGCAACTGTTATTTCAAAAGATGGTAGAAACTCAAGGCTGTATTTTTAGCCGAGTGAACTACAGCTGGGAACCATATTTAAGTGGGCTACGCTTGGACAACCCAATGAAAACCAAAGACTAAAAGTTGCCAAAACAGTTGAATAGCTAGGAAGACCACCACAACCCGAGCAGTTTCCTTCACTACACTGTGCAAAAGGCAAATTTCATCTTTATAGTCAGAGAACAAGGGAAAATGAAAAATTACTCTCCCAATCAAACACAGACCAAGGCTTTTTCAGAAAAGCTTCTGATCAGCATCATCTATGTCATTTCAGATTTCTGTGTATACATGAATTTGCCATCTTGGGATAGGATTCTCTTCCCTGGAGTTATTAAGTGACATGGCATCAATCATACCTGAAGAGTTGCGCAGAGTAAAGACTGAAGGTCATTGAACTGGATTCTATCCGATGTGCTCTGGATATGTGACTACGAAGAAAAAATCATCGTGTTCTAAATAAACATCTTCTAAAAGGGCTCTAATCTTTACTGATGCTAATGTAGGAAAATAAATAAAAAACTATGTATATGGCGTAACACATGTATGGGTAAGTTGATAAGCAATGTAAACTTTAAGTCACAACATTTTTTGCATAAGCCTCATATCTTTCTGAGAAAATATAATACTTAAAACACCAAAAATAGAGAAGAGCCTTGAAAATAGAGCTATGTGTTAGAAGTACTGCATCTTTCCCATCAACAGCCAGGAACGCCCTAAATCTCACCTCCATCTGAAGCACTTGCTGAAGTCTTTCCATGATGACTAGAGTAGTTTTCTGAACTGCAGGGTAACAATCCTTGGCACTGTTCTTCACAATTTCCATCAGAGATTCGTATGCAGAACTCCTCAGGTTGTTCTGGTGTCCGTCAGGTCTGTAAGGAACACATAGCAAACATCTTAAAGTCTCAACTGAGAAAGGGCAGAGAAGCTATTATAATGTAGATACTGTCTCACCAAAAGTAAAGACCCAGAAACTGATATGGTTACAGACCTCATTTGAGTTTGGCAACACAAATAACCAAGAATTAAAATTTCAACCTTTGAGCCAATGGCTATGTTTATTATGGTCTCCAGACTTGGTTAAACTTTAGAATGGCCCTTTTGGAAATGGGCTAAAATTATAGGGAAAAAATTAAATTAAAATGATGACAACAGAAGAGGCTGCCGAAAGAGCTAAGGAAAAGATACTTGTTTGCTTCATCTATCTGTACAAGATGCCTTAATATATACTCTTAAGTGGAAATGAACTACGTAAGCCTGAAAGAATTTACACCCAGCCCTCTTCCTTAATGGTTTCTTTTGAGCATGGCTTTAGGTATAGCTCGCACAAAACCAAAATAATTCAAGGTTGTCTCCAATTTATAACCCCTTAAAACTACATTTCAATGCTCATTTACAAAACTGATTTAATGCCAAGTTCTTTATCCAATAGAATAAATGGCAGTTAATAATCTCATGTGGCAACTAAATTCATAACAAGAGCTACTATTTCTTATACCATAATAAAATACTCATACGAACTATAGAAATTGCAAAATGAAGGGACCTCTCTCGATCAATTTCTCTAAGTACAGAGGTGAGACTATTTCCTGACTTTAATTCTAAGCTGAAAAATTCTAGTTTACATTTCTCTTATTTAAACAAATAATCTACTATAGGAATCTTCTAATTCTTATTGAAATATTTCTATGATTAGGTTAGACAGCTCCCACACAGATGACAGAAAACACCATCCATTTCTGTGTAGTATCAGTTACCTGTCTGTGGTCTCCAGGAGCTTCTGAACTATGAGTTCAAAAGATGATGACAAGCAATAGGTAGCTGGTTCTTCCTGATCATCAGCTACATCTGCAGCTTCATAAGCAGCTTCGGCCAGACTAGAGAAAGCCTTAAACCCAGACAGAGTTAATATTAGCCCTGAAAAGAACCCCACTCTAGGATTACCTCATTTTTCCTTAAGATACCTTGGGCAGTTCCTTTCCAACAGATCTAAGAATAAATCGATGCTAGTGAATCCTCAACTTTTTCTGTCAAGGTCATCAAGAAAACCTAACATTTTATAGGTATCTTTAAAATTAAATGATTATTTATATTTTGTTTGTCCTACCCACAACTCTCCAAGCAGCAGAGTTCTTTTGCCTATCATAAACACCTGCCACTTCACTTCTCTTAATAATCACAGAACGGTTTTTAGCCCCATTTCTTCCTTATTTGAACTTCCTCCTCCACACCCCCAAACGTCCCTAATGAACTACATTCAACCTATACTGACTCAGCATTTAGTCCGCCTACCTTCCTTCCCTCTTGCCCCCTTCTCGACAATGGTACTTTTTGTGGCCAGCAGCTTTCTACCTTAATGAAAATGTCTTATCCCCAAGCAACTGAAAAAAGAAAACTCAGTCCAGACAGTTTTCCCACTGGGTTAGCATGACTGTTCTAAATGGTTCAGGAACCAGTCACCGTGAGTCAACAGATCCCACTGGCTCATGCAGTTGACATCTCCCCCACATTTTAATTGAAGAAATTAGAAGGGAGATGCTATTCAGAAAAAGCCTTCTAGTGAGGCAGACCCATTTCTCTCCCACACCTCCTACTTCCTTGCCAACGGCTCAGCCAAGATCCTTATCTAACCAGGAAGAAAATTCCTTACCCAGCACACATTTGAAGCCACTCTGGGTTCAGCACTGAGGCCCTCTATCAGACACTGCAGCAGGGGAGTCAAGTAGACATCATTGATGGCAGCTTCAGGGAGCAGTTCACAAATTCTGCCCACAGTCCATGCAGTTGTATCTCGAACAACTACACTGGGGTCTTTCATTAATTCTATTAGGGTGGGCATAGCCTGAAAATATGACAGTTATGAGCAAAGCAAAACAAAGATTAAAACTCATGTTAACTAACAACTTAGAAGGGGAAATTCTGGTGGTTAGGTTTTAACTCAAAGCATCAAGATGGTTTTGTCAAAAGTGAAAGTCTTCCTCTCTTCACCAAATGCTAGTATATAGTTTTATAAAAGTTCGGTATAAAAGCTTTCAGCAAGCAGTCTTTACTGAATTACTTAGGTAGAGATTTCAAGATGCAGCTGTGACAGCATTTGGCTATATCCTGAAAGGTTGAGTTCTCTATGTACTAAATGCGATTGATTATAATGGACTTGTGTCGTTTTTAATAGCAAAATAAGTACAAAAGTCCTATAATTTTTTATTATATGTCATTTTCCCCAAGGGACAGAATAATCACATCATTATAAGGAAATGTTTATGATATAGCACTAATTGAAAAAAACAAGTTATAAGACTATTTGCACACTAAGAACTCCATCCTGTTGCACATACATGCACACAGAAAAGGCTGCAAGGATAAATACCAAGAGCAGAGTGTTATCCCTCAGCAACAGATTATAGGCAACTTTCTTTTTTGCCTTTTCTGCATTTTTTTTAAAAAAAGTCACGATTTCTGTAATAGAAAAAAGCTAATTTTACCCTTCATTGGCAGCAATTAGCTATCTAGAAATCACCTTTGTGGATGACGTCTTACAGCTTTGTTTTTAAAATAAAGTCACACTTTCAAGCAAAAAGTTTAAGCAAACGATATCTCACTTTCTATCCCAAAACTCCCTCAGCTTCACCTGTATAACTAGTGGTTTGAGTTGGTTGGGCTCTGGTCCTTCCAAAATACAGCCAAAAGCCATCACTGCAGCATCCCGGTACCGCCAATCAGGGTTCTTGATGTGTTCTTTAATGAAAGGGAGGACATGTGGGACAATGTCATCTTCACAGCAGGTGGCCAGAAGCATGAGGCACACCCCTGCTGCTTTGCAAGGGTTCCAATCATCATCATCATCATTTTCATCCTGGAGAAAGAATGTGGCACTAGTTAAGTTTTTGTTCAAATACATCACTTTAACTCAAGAGATACTCTGACTATTCCTAAATGTCATTAAAACTTAAGCTTTGGGGACAGAAAGAAAATATGAAACTCTATATTTTAATCACTTCCACAAAGATTCATCACAGTACAAACTTTGTTAAACGAGATGCAGATAGAGGGAAAAGCCCACTCAGTACTAAACAATGAGATAAACAAATTTTTGAACTTCTGTAACTAGAATTACTTAGTATATGGACCTTTGTTCTGCCTTGTATTCTATATGTCCAAGATCATCCTTGTTGCATGTAACATGAGATGTGTTAATAATTGCTGTATTTCAATAAAAAGTTAAACAAGCAAACAGAAGAACCCAAACAGAGATCCCCTAAAATTAGAATTGAAGGTACATCTTCCTTATTGTGGCCATTCGCACACACAGTATTTAAGGCAGGATGCCTATGCAGTTTCAGATAATTACATATCTAAAGAATGATTTGTTCTCGAATAAGAAAAGCACAACCAAAAATATACAAAAGCAAAGATACTAAGGTCAAAATGTAAACAACTGTAAAACTGAAAGACGAAACAAAAATTTCAGGGAACACCAACTCCATTTCAAACCAATACATCTCTACTTATATTTTGAGACTGCTATATTGAAAGAGTCATGCACTTTCCCAAAAACAAATTTATATTCTTATGTACGAAGACATTTTGCAGTGCTCAAAGTTACAGCACTGCTGTCTCAGACTACTATCAGCTCTTTAGTAATATTTCACATGCACCAGAAGAGATGAGGTAACACAAAGAATCTTTCTAAACACCACATGGGGGGAAATTATACTGAATAAACTCAAAAGGAACCATGGCAATCAAGAATCACTTCTTATAAAAGAATTTCTGTATTTATTCATTAGACTCATGTCTTCATGAAGTCTTGTTACTTTTGTCCTGAATCTTACTAAATAATGTTAATTAATAATCATGAAGGATCAGATGTTTCTTTCATGGGTTGGAGTCCTTCATTAGAATCTGAATAACTCTTATCCAACCTCCACAGTATTTTAAAAGTATATACATATGTACACACATATGTGTACGTACACACGTACACACGTACACACACACACACACACACCCTCCCCCTCATGAAAATATCCCAGATAGTAGGAGACATTTGAGTGGCCTAAAACCAGCATCTCTCTTCCCAATTTTTCTTTATTGCAACTTTTATAGCATGTCTCTACTGCCAGTTTAAACAATGTAGCACTCAGGAAATAGGAGCATTGTGTGTGGCTCATTCCCTATCAAGACTGAAATATTCAGATCCAGTTCTCCACAAACAACTAAGAGACTAGAGCATCTTACAGATCCAGCTCAGCTGTTTCTGAGTCATCTATAACAGAACATTAACTAGTTGAAGACTTATTGAGTTCCTTCATGGAAACTGTTCCACAGCAAACCAATCCTTAATAAGATTTCATAGCTTACCTGGCTAGATTTGGAAGGTAACTCACCTGTTTAGTTAGTGTCTGTGTGAGGATTGGAACCAGGTACTGTAGTGCTCCCTTGGCATAAAACTTGCTGGTGTGCTCAGGGGGCCGTCCTTGTTCTGCTGCCTGAGGACAAACATAAAGCAAATTCTGGAAAGCCGCAAACAAGCTATGATACCAAAGGCATACAATGAGAGATGCCCAGGGGTCTGGTTCAAAAATACATGGAGCAAATGGTAACATTCGCTGTGATCTTTGAAGGTGCTCATTTTTTGGTCTACTTCAAGCAGATTCTTTTAGGCCTTAAAAGACCAAGGCAACCTTAAGAATTACGTTCCTTTCTCACGAGCTCAATTCATATTAACAAGCTGTTACCTAAGTGACTTTTAGATAGAGAGATGTACTAAGTTTACATAAGAATACCAAAGATAAGATTTTTTTTTAAGAGTACATAAAGACAAGGTTGGAAGCAAAGCTTGAATTCAAAGATTGTCAAGTGTATAACTAACCCCTTTCTTCATATCTAATTCCTTCACCAGAGTTAGTAAACTATCAATTACACACCCCATGCCTGCATTAGGACTTCCAAAAGGAAATAATTCAGCACCAGATGTCACCTTGTTGAACTTGTTGAACTGTGACTGCCTGCTGCCCCCTTGTGTTCACAGTACTAATATCAATACTTACAATGAATCATGCCTGACTGATTAGGAAAAACAGAAGATATCACATTGGGGCTTTGGCTAGCAGAAAAGTTCCAATCTCTACAAATGGAGATACTCTCTAGTTCCAGTCAGAATAAAGCTTTCCCAGAGAATAACAACACCACAAAGAATGTATATGTCCCAAAGCCCAGTTAAATAAACACAAACCGACTCTCTCCCAGGCTCACCTCTGAAGCCTCAATGGCCAAGTCCATTTCCTCATCACAGACATTGGACCAGAATTCTATCCCTTGTAGGGCCACTTCATCAATGTCACTTTTCATTGCTTCGATTGTGATCTTAAGAGAAGAAAACATGACACCCCATGCCCCAAATAAGTGGTGGTTCAAGTTAGACCCCTCCTCTAACCACGGACATTCAATTTCAAAAAATGTACATTTATGAAAGGCAGAAAGAGGAATCTGATTTTTAAAATACACTCTTTTTACCATCACAGAGAGAGCACATGTTTTCTTGGCACACTACTGATCAGCTTAAACATAACATGGGGACTCAAGGAATTTCTTTGATTTTGTAATATTAACTAAAAAATTACAGAACTGACAAAAACAACTAAGAATGATAGGCTTTGCAATTAGCTACACGCTCAAATACATAAAACAGAAATACTTACTGCAAAAAGAGCAGGACCCATATATGTCTCCATGTACTGATAATATAAGGACATTATCTTCACCAGATTCTGTAAGGCAGCCACTCGTACCTTTTACAAAGAAGAGTAAATGGTTTACCATTCAGCTGAATAACAAGGCAACCTGACAAAGATAAGTAACTATTTCATCCAAATGCATCAATAACCTAAAGGATCAAGCAAGGTACCTTTGAGTAATGTTATCATTCCCCGTAAAATCAATCTCTAACCTCAGTTTTTTCACTATCCCTATTTTTCTTTTCCTTCTCTCTCTCTTTTATTTTAAAGGTGCCCGTGGAAGCCATGGCAAGACAAAACTTACTAATGTCACTCCAGATTAGATGTTACTGCCACCTACTTCAAAAATCAAGGTTTAGGGTATAGCATTAGTGAAGCTGTTTCAATGGAAACAAAAAAACAATCACTTGAATAACCTATGGCAATTAAACAGCAAGGCTGATCCAAAACCCTTCGTCCTTTAAACCCTTTTTAAGAGGATGGCAACTTCCATTATGTTAACTTTCCGAGTCCCTGTTCTTCCCTCTTCTCCAACATGTTAAAAAAAAATTATTAGTCAAACCATATTTCTAAAGTCACTAGATTCCCAACATTTCAAACTACTATGCTGAGGTTGGCATTTTCTAAGAAAAATGAATGCAGATTTTTCAATGATCTCATACTTACCCTTGTGTCTGGACACTGTGTGGCTTCACAGACCACCTGCATAATAAAGTGCCTTTCGGACTGCAGAAACAAGAGAATTAGTAGAGTATAAACCATATAAATGAAGATTGTTAAACTATCCCTTCAAGAAAACTTCTTACCCACATAACTCTGGACCAATCAAGCAGCTTTTTCCTTCACATACTAATGGCACTACGAAAGCTATAAAGACTTTGCCCCCAGTGTCTACTATATGACCTGCCCTCAAAGGAGGTCTCTAATCTTTTAATCCCCAAAATGACCTTAACTAACATGACTTCATGGAGGAAGTAGATAGGAAAATGTAGGGCATAGGGTTTAAATCAGGATGGTTAACAAACAAAACTCACTTACATTAGAAAAATGTTTGTTATTTAAAATTTAAGAGAATTAAAAATATCTGCTTTATTTCAGAGACAAAACTGGTTTCCAGGGAGGTGGCAAATACATATCAAAAACGGTTAAGATAAGGGAGAACAGAATAATGAACTTTATTTGCTACTGTCCTAAGTCTTCCAAAACCTAAAAGGAAAAACTCTATTTTCTAAGCAATTAGAATTGCAGTTTCCTTTGGCTTCTTAAACCTCCCTACTTTGTCTAGTATAAGGCCAAGAAATGGCAAAAGCCCAGCTAAAGTGTCAACGAACACAAAAATACTTTCAGATCATATAATTCAGTAATTCCACTTCTGGGTATATATCCAAAAGAATTGAAACCAGGGTCTCAAAGATATATTTGTACATCAATGTTCACATAGCAGCATTATTCATAATGAATGGTGAGATGAAGTAACCCAAATGTCCACATGCTACAACATGCATGAAATAAGCCAATCACAAAAAGACATACTGTCTGATTCCACTGTTCATAACAAAAACAGAAAGTAATCATAGAAACAGAAAGCATAAAGTTGTCAGCAATTGGGAAGGGGAAATGGGGATTTGTTTAATGGATATAGTTTCAGTTTTGCAAGATGAAAAAGGCTGGCTGCAAAACAATGTGAATATACTTAAAAATGACATCTGCACTTAAAAATGGTTAAGATGATAAATTTTGTTACTGTATATTTTCACACAACTAAAAATAAGTAATGGGGAAATATTTTCAGGCAAAATAAACTTTATTCATATATTAATTTTCAAAAGCACCTTCCTCAGGAAGTATATAAAAATAGCTCAATTTCTATAATTAAAAAAAAAAAAAGTTGATTTAACTTTCATTCTTCACCCCCTAAATCTACACCTTTTTGTCAAAAGGCACTTACCTCTTTGTCAAAGTTTGCTTTGGTGAACTCCAGTGAGTTCAGGAGTGCATTAGTAGCTGCTAGCTTCACATTATTACTAGGCTCTTCTTTCCTCATCCCCTGGATTATGGCAGTCAGAATCTCATTGGATTTATCCTGTAGCTGCTCTGGGTCCTGAAATGAGCAGAGAAGTGCAGTGAATATAAAAATGAACTCATGACTAATCAGCAGTCCTTTTAAGTGTAAAATCCACTTGAGTGAGGATCATGACTTTCTCTGATCTTTTTCTACACGTTTCCATTTAGGGACAAACCACCTGCAAAATATCCCAGGGTCCAGTAGTCCAAAATTGAACTGAAACAAGTTAAATACGTCAATTCATCTTTGCTTCTTAGCATAATGACTCTGAGCATGAGATAATAATGGCTTTTTTTTTCCTTCTGTGCAAATGGAGATGGCAGTCTAGTGTTTTTTCCAGGCCATCTGTACCAACTTAAGTAAAGTTTTGGAACATCGGAGAGCCAAGGATCAACACCTGGGCAAAATATCTAAGGAGTCTAAGTCCAGATCAAGTGCTATGGATTTCTTTGCTTCAAGTCTGTATATCAAAACAGACACCAAGAGTGGTAACCTCCACAGCAGCAATAGTCCTAGGAGGGCTGCATTAACATACTGTATTGTGGCTAAACCAACTACAGCAAGAGCTGGCAAACTGTTCCTATGAAATAGTCAATGAAAATGTAACAGCATCCATATTACACCAAGGACTCCGAGAAAGGGATCAATTCAGAGAATTGATCAAAGATAGAGAATATCCTTAAAAGTCTAGAATCTATGTCTCTCCAAACATATGGATATCCATTTTGTTTGTGGTCCTGAAGTCTCTTAATTTTAGGGCATGATTAGCAACATGAGAGGATAAGTTAACCATCCAAATATAGAAGTCTAAACTAAAATAAAGCAGTCCTACTTTCAATATACTCTGTAGTAGCTTGGTGTTCTTTATGATATGGTAAAGATAATTCTAATATGCACATCACAACTAGATGGAAATCACAGTTATATGTTACATAACGTCACATGGCACTTACTATATCTTGGCAAATGTAACCAATAGCTTCCAATGTTGACTCTTTCATGTGCTCCGTGCTGTTGGGGTTTGTGACATTGGCCACCAGCTGAGGAATGAGTTCTGGCCACTGGTTCACTGGGATCTCTGCACAAGCAATACCAGCCACACACTGCGAGGCAGAACTAGGCCGGTAAGTTTCTGTGCCCAAAGTCTGCAAAACCTATGTATGCACATACAAAAAACAAGATGAAAGATATCAATTTCTAGTACTATGTGAACACATTTTGCCTACCACAATACCTCTTATATCCATCTCTGAATTTTCTATAACACAGAAAAGTATAAAAAGGCATATATATTATATATCAGCTGTCAAAACAAAAAGCCAGCATCAATATTGACAGTAAAATAATCGACACTATCTCAGACCCCAAGAACAAAATCAACCTTCCTCTACTTCCAAATGGAATTCTTCAAAGCCAGACACTTCACTTCAACTTTCAACGTACAGTGGGAAGGTAGCAGTTAGAAGGGAAATAACATTAAAAATCTGAGGAAACAACAAAATTTACCTTCCAGGCTCCTTGGTGGTATAATGGAAGGATACACACAGCCTTGTTTTGTGGATAGAAAAGTGTGGGATTTTAGAATGAGGCCACCTCTGGGGCATTCAAGTGAGTCTGATTCACAGAATAGATCACTGTCTAACCTCATTCAAGGAAAAGATCTTCCCACTCATGAAACGTGGAACAAACTTTCTTCCTCTGGTCATTGACAATTTAGCACTCTGGATGACTTTCATAGGAAGGCCTTGGTCAAATAACATCACTAGATGCAGATACAAAGTAACTGATGTTACCAATACATAAGAACTAAACCCTATTTAATTTTCCATCTAAAAGGATTTGTTCTGTTTGCCCAAGAATCAAAGAACTGTTCTCTCCACCATCAACAGATACCAAGTACTAGTCAGATATGCCAATTAAAACGAGATCCACTTGTCATTAAACATGTCTTGTTTGAAATGGTAATCATACAAGTATTTACATAAAGGGTAAAGGCACAGGTACAGATAAAAGAGGAAGCCACAATGGACCCAGGGTTAATCATTACCATGATCTGCTAATTCAGTCAATGAACTCACTAAGAATTACCAGTCCATTCAAAAGGCAAACAGTTAACTGTTCCTGGCATGAACACAGGACAAAGAATAGCTGCCAGATATTCAGGCCAGCTCTGCTGACTGGGCCAGGTCACTTAGTATACTGCTTTGTAGCTAATAATAATGAACTCCCCATCTTTCTCCCTTATAAAGAATATCATCATCCCTGTCTGCCCCCACTCCTAACAGCTCTATCCAATAACAAACAGTTCTGATTAATTCTAAATGAAAATTTTGCTCTCCAGGGATACCAGAGTTGGAATGGACTTTAGCAAAACTGTATTTCAAAAGCCTAAAAGGTGTGGGTGAAGATGAACTGTTCAGAATGGCAGGAGCTGAACAGGTATTAACCTAAGTCTGACTAAGAGGTCCAGTCCAGGATGCCTTTACCTGCACTGCACCATCTCCTAAGATATATGTGGAGAGTACTGAATCCCATCTACCTTTTTTTCCTTTAAATTGCTTTTAAAGACCCTTAATTAACATAGAGGTGATTTAGAAGCTACCAATGTCTAACTCCTGAGTACTGGAAAGTTACTTTTCTAAAACTAGGAGTGATTCTAATGATAATACTCAATGATCTGAAATAAATAAGAAACTAGCTATCGACTGTGTCCAAGACTCAGATTTCAAAAAAGAAATAACCACCAGTACTGGGAAAATATTAATTACCAGATGTGCTAATAAGAAAGGGAAAATGGCCAAGATAACTGCTAATTTTTGCTTCATGCACAAGAACTCAACAATGCCGATATAAATTCTTATTTAAATTTTAGAAAAATTTTGACGTTAAGAGTGATGTGCCAGAGGAGAAAGTCAGTTACAATTCCAATCATGTCATCTCATTTTGGACACTACAGTATAAGCATCAAGATTTGCAGTGATTAATGAAATAAACTTCATTGATATCAAATTACTAAAGGGAGGATTAAAATGCTACTACATAAGCAAACTCAATGAGGATAGAAACAGTTCTATGTATTCCAAAGAAGATTCAAGATAAGTTGCCTTCGTAACCTAGTTCCCTGTAATGAGTACTTCCACACAAAACTGGAGAAGAGGTACATAACTAGAAAAAGAAGTTACTGCCTAAAGGGGCACTGACTTACCCAATGCTGACACCTAAAAACAGGAAATAGTAAATATGTATATAACTATGACCTGCACAAGCACACATGGAATCCCCCATTGGTTTCCCCTCAAATACCAAGGACCAATGATGTCTGCACAGATACTTGACTTTTCCCCGCTTTGTGCCTTATCCATTAAGACAGGCTGTTAAAGAACTTCCTTAAAGAAAAAGCAATGCACATTGGTCCATACATTTTGAATCTTTTGTCACAGCTATTTATGGATTTCTAATTCAACAAAAAGGCACAAGAACTCCTTGATGCAGAGCAACAAGGGACATTCAATCGTCCACAAAATTATCAGCTCATTCTAAATGCCTTAATCAAAAGCCTGATGTTTACAAAGAAAGTTTTTCATAATTTACTAAGCAGATAAAAGTACCATTACTGTCAACCTTGTTTCACAAATCCTTGGGCTTGAAAGGCCCAAGAGATCATTTAATTCCCCTTCTGACTCCACATAAGGCCATGCCTAAAACACCGAACAATGAGAATTATCTACAACAGAAGTTCAGCAAGAGCTGGGAATGCTGGCTGACTGTGGGAGAATCACTTGAGAAGACAGTTTTAAAAATACCCCTGAGCCTCACATTCCAAATAAGAATTTCTGGAAGGAGTTTGGAAATACGTATTGTTAACAAATTCTGTAAATGATTTTGATAACTCAAGTTTGGAAACCATCAATTTGTATGCTACTCCCAATTCTTCAGAGATTCTACAAATTCTGGCCTCTAATTAAAGTTTCCCAAACTGCTGCAATCTACTTCAGTTATCTGAAAATAATTCCAATCCATTAATGGGAACGGAGAAGCTGAACTGAGAAAGATTTAAACCATATACAACTTTAATCTCCAAGTGAAATTTAGGTCCCAGAAACCTATTATACCATCAATTCTATCCCATACAAATGACAAGAGCTAGGCTATATATCCAAAAAGAGAGGAAAGTTACTTACATAATTCTTGACTTCCCGTCGAGCATTAGCATCAATAGCAAGCCACCTCTGCTGATATTGTGCCTTGATATCTGGATCTTTAGATGTCAAAGAGTTCTTGATTTGTAGACCAGCTGCAACTCTGGCAACCTGACTGTTTCCTGGATTTGCTAGCACTCTGGACAGTTCCACAAGGAAAGTGGGCTGTTAAGAAAAGATGCCTTGGTGAATGAAATTATCTCTCGGGAATTTTGCCAATTGAGGATAGTTTATGCATCGCCAAAACAAAATGGGGAAAACTTCAATTTTTTAGGACATATCATAACATCTCATCTACTTTAAGATTCCTATAAAAGTGTTAGTACATTAAGGAAGTCATCAATTTACTCATGGAGCCTCAGCATTTAACAGAGTTACTTATTTTCCTATCGATATCATTCTTAGTGCTAAAATCTTCACATTGGAACTCCCAGAATTAAAGCAAATTTGACAATCTGGTAGAGTACTTTTCTATGTACCTAGAAGAGTGCCTGGTACTCAATAAATATTTGCTGATGAATGAATAGAACAGGGTAAAAAGCTAAAAGTTTTTCTAAATTAAAAAAACCTTAGTCCAAAAGGAATGACACTCAGGGTGGCTTTTGATCTCAGGGAGGTAGGTAATATTGTATTAAAGGGAAATACCTATAAACCTAAAATACAGACTTAGGAGGCTGGCCCTATTTTAGTTGTGAATGTTCAGCAAGAGGTGAACAATGAAAGCAGATTCATAAGGAAAAAAACTGATAAATGTTTAGAAATAGGGGAAAACTCACAGCCAACAGTTAACACACTAAAGGTTCCTATACATTTTGGACTTGAGCTGTCCACTAAATATAATGGGTTTCTAAAAAACATACTCAATCTTTTGTAATGCAGATCTCTAAAACTACTCCCTTTGTTAAAAAAATTTAACATACTCTTCTACTCTGAAAAAAGCTGTGAGAAAGCTTTTCTTTTCCTGAAGTTAATAGGAAAAACCAAAAGCATAAAATTTATCATTAACAAGTTCTGCGATCACAGAAGATAATTCTTAAATTTTATTAATTATGTACCACTAAATATTATTAGTAATAAGATAAAGCTTCTTGCAAATTGGCAAAAGGAGAAACAGGACTATAACCCAAATGGAATTATCATTCTATAATAGTGGAAAAAAATCTTTCTATGGAAAGTTAAAGATAAAAAAGGTTACTACTAAAACCTAGCACACAAAGGGGAAAAAAAATCAAAGGCAATTTGTATAAAATAGGCCTCCTCACTTTCCTTTTTTGCTTACATTATTTGCTTGTCTAACACAAAGGAACACATTTGGTTACAGTGTTATTTAGACTTATTACCTATTACCTTTAAAAGATGTCAAGTATCATCCACCCTTCCCTCTGCTCCCCATCCCCCCAACAGGAGAGGGGCACCAAAGAGAAACACTGATGGCACAAAGGCTGTTTTAATCAGTCCAGCCCACGTTTTTATGCAGAACACCACAGTGGACTTCATTTTTTCTGTACCCCTTAAATTTGAAAATATGAAAAACGAGGAACTGTCTCTGTGCCTTAACATAGAAACAATTCCGATCTCAAGGATGAGCCTCAGCTTGTTGTATGGGTACAGATCAAGTCTCTACTCATCGAAGTGAAATAAAAGAAACACCCGAGAGACGAATAATCAGGCAGGAAAGGGAGAAATACTGCCGGAATGGGTCAAGAGGCATTCAGGTGCCAGGCCTGGCCATGAGCACAGACCAAGGGAGATAGGAAAGGGTAGAGCTCTGAAAAATAGGTGGAGAGAATCACAGGGGCCACGGGACAGGAAGAAGTCTGCCCCGGTCAGAACAGGGCGGGCAGCTGGGCTCGGAGCTTCCACATGGCCCCTAGGCCCGGCTCCCCCACCCCCACCCTTGCTGAACACGCAGCGCCGCGCAACCTAACTTCCTTTCCCTCCCTCTTTCTCCCTCCCGCTGCACCGCCGCCCTCAGGCCGCGCGACGATTGGGCAGCAGTCACCCCGGCGCGCCGCGTCATTGGCCAGCTGCCGGGGCCCGGGGCGGGACACACCCACCGGCTTCCCGATGGCGGGGTTAGGTTGGACCGGGTGG
>NW_006443570.1:3486584-3486870 GCF_000325575.1 Pteropus alecto | reverse complement strand
GAGGGCGGGAAGGCCCCCACCCAGGGGATGGGGAGACGGCGGGATGGGGGTCAGCGGAATGGCACGCACCAGGTTCTCCACGGCCGCACGCTCCAGGAACTTCTGCGCCGCTTCCAGTTCCAGCCGATCTGGGGGGAAGGAAAGTGGGAAAGGGGACAGGGTCAGAGGGGCCAGGGCTTCCCTTCCCCCAACCCAATCACCTCAGCCCGACCCCCGGCCCCTGCGTCCTACCGGGAGACACGGTCTTCTCAAGGATGGTGATCAGCTCCATGGCGGAGGTGGCGGC
>NW_006443570.1:3483523-3486503 GCF_000325575.1 Pteropus alecto | reverse complement strand
GGAAGGGAGGGTGGGGTGGGGGGCGGGGGTCACCACCAGCCCATTCACCGGCTCCCTCTTGGTAGTTGCTCCGGCTCCCCTTCCTTCCTCCTTTCCTCCTTCCTCCCTCCCAATTTGTTGCTGGCGGCGGTGGCAGCTGCTCCTCTGGCGGCGGGGGAGGGACCCCGGGGGCCGCTCAGAGCGCGGCTTGTGTTCGGGTGGCGGAGGGAGAAAGAAGGAAGGGAGGCGGTAAGTGAACGGCGGCTCGCTGGGAGGGAGAGAGAGGGAGGGAGGAAGGCGGAGGGATATTCGGGCCGGACCTCTCCGCGGCGGCACCGCGCTCCACGTCGATTGGCTGCCGCCGTGGCCACGCGGAATCCCCAATTGGCCAGGCGGTCAGTGTTGAAGGGCCGCCCTGCGCCCATTCGCCCGCTGGTTTCAAGGCCCGGGTTGGCTGGGCGGGCAGCGGAATGGGGCGCACGAATTGGCCGAGAGGAGTGAGATTGGGGTGGGGCAGGGAAGAACTGGCTACTGATTGGATTGGCCTGGTTAAGGCCTTGAGCTCAGACCGGCTGAACGCTGAGAGGAGAGTGGACCGAAGACAAGACTCCGGCCCTGCGTGATTGGCTGGGTTACTAAACGTTGATAGGATACGGCGCCCGGGAGAATTGGGGAGAAGAGTTCGGCGCGGGGCACGATGGGACGCCCCCGGGAAGGGGCGGAGCGGTTTTCGGGCTGCGGTTGGGGTAACGCCGTCACTCCGAGGGGCGTGTTGAACAGGGTTTCGCGGGCTTGAGCGGGGGAGGGGGGACCGTTAAAACCCTTCACCGCACTCACAGGAAGTTGCTTTAATGGCTAGGCCTGCTTGGTACCAGGTCTGCGGCTGGGAAGGACCCTGAAGACCATGCGTTTCAACTTCCAATTCGCAGATGTGGGAACTGGAGTCCAGAGAGGGTATGCAACTTGTGTAAGGCTACACAGCCGGTTAGTGGCCTGGTCGGGACTGGACTCTAGCGCTCTTGACTGCCCTTGGTCTTACACGCAGCTTTCCCCTCAAGGCGGTGAATGCTGATCACTTCCCTTAGACCTATTTATAAGGTTTGAGTCCTGTGCTGTTTGTTCCCCTCCAAGGCGGTGAATGCTGATCACTTCCCTTACATCTATTTATAAGGTTTGAGGCCTGTACTGTTATAAGGTCTAACTCACATGGGGTGAGCATTTGAATGCCTCTTAGACCCCCATCTCTAGTTACCAGTTATTTGAAGGAATCGAAGTGTTTAATCCTTCGAAGGTGCCTTTAAAGGCACAACCATGAACCAGATAGAAGACGTGTACAGACATAAAGGATCGTGGTTCTTAGCCTTTTTAAGTTCTAAGCCCTGGGAGAAACTAATGAAACCCTTTCCTTAGCAAAGTGCACGTAAAGAGAATGCATAGTTTCTTGACTTCCCCCGACATTAGTAATGGGCTTCACGTGAAGAATTTCCCGAATTGTTACAATTTCACCATATTGATCTGTTAATTGAATATAGGTAACTTATAGACCTCTCGACAATGAGGCTTGAGCTTGTGGAATGATTGCCCTACTCTAACCATACCGAGAAAACCTAGGAGAAACTCCTCACTGAGAGGTTCCACCCAAGAATTAGGAAAGGTTGGCCATTTAGCTTTAATCTTTAAAAGAGGACGAAGAAGTCTGTCAATTCTGAAGCTTAAGTGTGCGGACACCATGCTCACCCCATCCTGTAGTGGATTTCTTATAGCTTAGGAGTCCTCCCAACCCCAGCCTTTTGCTTCATCTATTAATAACTGTCCCGTGTTTGTAACCTTATTAGGAATCAATGAAAAGTAAGATGACATCCATGAAAATCCTTGAATTGCACTTACGTGGATTACCCAAATGATCCACAATTTTGTCTCACTCCAAGCCAACTTTCTCCTGCCCCCTAACAGTTCGATGAACCATCTCTGCCAACATCAGTCATAATAATACCAGTAAAGGCAAATGGATTTTTTAAGTAGCTGGAATAAAATGTTGAGGAGGTAAATGTTTTGCAGCAAAGTTCCAGTCAAACATAAAATCCTTACTAAGACTCAAGTGAAATGATTTTTTTAGTTCAACTAAGGTTACTAATGGTGCTCTCTAGTCTCATCAAAATCACTCAACACTCTCCTAAATTCAGCAGATGCTAGTGAGGCACCAAAGTGTGTGTTTAGCACACAGACTTCAGAGACTGACTTCCTGAGTTTATATCCCAGCTCTATTCTTTTAGCTTGTGTTACTGACTTTCCTATATTATGTGAAATAGGGCTAATAATTTCACCTAGCTCATATAGGGCTTTTGGAAGGGCTTAAGTGAGTTAATAAATGTTAAATGCTAGGAATACTGCCTGGCATGTTATGTGTTGTAATATACGTTGGCTCTTAAACTATTTAGCATATGTTTTGAACTAAGCAAATGGCTCTTGGTCCTTGTCTTGTTAGGGAAGATAGATGAATCCGTTAATCTCACAAACAAATGTCAAGTGCAAGTGACAGGTGCCAAGGAGTGACCCAGTCAGGGGACTCAGAAAACTTAGTTGAGAAAGGGAAGAGAGTTATCCAACTGGAGAAGGCAGGAACAGCATGTGCAAAAGCCCTGTGGTAGGAGGGAGATCAGGGTTTACAAGGAAGGACGTGAAAAAAGGCGAGGGCCTCCACAACACAAAGAACAAGAGATTGAGATAGAGCTAGAGAGTTGAGTAGAGGAAAGCCCGTATGAGACCCTGCATGCTATGAAAGTGATTTTTGTCTGTATAGTAAGAGCAAAGAACAGCTAGTGAAAGATTTTAAGAAGTGTAGTGGTTGTAATGTGAAGATTAGACTGGAAAGGGGGAAGAGTGGATTCAGGGAGACCAGTTAGGCCATTGTAATAATCCAGATAAGAGATGATACTTTTAGAAAGGAGAAGGGTAGAAGCAATAGTGGAAATAGAAATAGCAAAGTTAATTGAACCTAGTG
>NW_006443570.1:3471446-3483012 GCF_000325575.1 Pteropus alecto | reverse complement strand
AGAGAAGAGGGAAGTGTCACTGGTGCCTATTAGGATTTCTGGCTTGTACTATGGAGTGGCTGGTGATGCCATTTGCAGTGTTTCCCAAGTGGGAGGAATCAGAGGCCACATGGTTTAGAAGAATGGGTAGAGGTACAAAGGAGGTTTCAAGTTGTATTTCTTGATCCGTCTATGGAATACATGGGTTTTGATATGTATTCTCTAACTTTTTGAATGTCAGGAATATTTGTGTCCAATGAACAAATTCTGATATCAAAGAGAAAAAAATTGGTTTCAGTCTTACTCTGCAACTTCCTGCTGTATGATCCTGCACAAGTTACTGAACCTCTTGGATCTGTGAAATGGGAGGATCTTTGCTCCACCATTGGGCGATCTGAGTATAACCAGGATCCTCTCTGTGAGGTGCTTGGTGCAAGTGTTTTGGGCCAGCAGGTGCTCACCACTATTAAGTGAATTTATGAATGGGTGAGATCAGCTGCAAGGATCTTGTCTGTCTTGTTTTGTTGCTTAAAATTGTGCCTCACACATTAGGTGCTCACATACTTGTTAAACAGATGAAGCATATGTAACTAAACATGCAACATGCCCTATGGCTCATGAAAAGTGACTGTCTAGCTTTGTTAAAGCACTTTATAACTTGATTTACCATCTTTTCCAGTGTTATTCACCCTAGCCCCCACATGTACCTTTGGTCTAGTTAAGCCAACCATCTCACTGTAACCTAGAGAAGTGCTCATCACTATGATAGGCCTGTCCCCTGCCTAGGATTCTCTCCTTGTCTTTTTCTGTCTTCAAAATTGTACTCTTGTTAATTTGTTCATTCAACTACATTAATTTATTGTTGTCTCTCTCACTCTCTAGGGCATTTCAAGTATAACATGGGATTGTTCAATAAACAGATATTACTTTCTCGATCAGAAAAAAGTTTTTAGTTTTTTAAAATCCAGGAAAATGGATAGGGAAAATGTTTGAAGAAGGGTTTGTAAGCTCAAGGGCAAGGACCCTGCAGCACCTAGCACAACTGGCCCTCTATAAACAATTTTCTGAATATTGGTTATGATTATTTTTATTGGATCTCTCTCCTCCAAAGCAGAAAGGGACTCTGTACTGGGGACATAGACAGAAGGAAGAAGGGAGGGAGGAAGCAAGTATATTGAATCTTGAATCCTGAGTTAGGAGGGCCTCTGAGAGACGCGAGGTAAGTGGAGCAAATTATTTAATGAGTCTTAACTCCTGCACCCTCCTGAGTTTGCCAAAGAGCCTGGAGACAGACCAGATACTTTCTTCTTTCATTTATTCAGGCCTCTTTTATTCTCTTCCTTTGTTCTTTTTCTGGTTATCAAAGTAACACATGCTCCTCACTGTTGCAATTTTGAAAAGCATCAAGGTATTAAGCAGAAATCACCTGTAATCCCAAATTATATCCACCATTAAAATAATTGGCATGTTTTTCCCAACGAAGTTCAATTTTAAATGAAAACTAAAGTATTACTAAGTAACATTTTTGCCCCCCCGCCAAGAAATGTACTTTTAAGAATTGTAAATTGGTTCAGCTCTTTATCAGGTTGCATTAAAAAATGGTATGAACTAAACATATTTGAACTGGCTCTGAAAGGGTTTTCACAGCAGTACAATGCATAAGTAAGTAAAGCCTTTTAACTTTGACTTAAGCGTTTTTTATAAAGCACCAATAGAATGAGCTAAAAATTGAAAACCATTGAAGTATACCCAGTGAGTCATCAACCCCAAAGCTCGCTAAGGCCTCTCTTCCTGGCCAGGTGTTACAGGGAATCCTGTATTCTGGGCCAGAGCTCTTCTCATATTTCTGTTCTTTTTTTCTTTATTTAATAGAGTACATACTCAATTTCCATTATCTGTGTTGTTTTGGGGAAAACTCAGCTCTTCCTGTGTGTCTCCTTCATTTTCACATTACTGTCACACTAGCTGTGTCCTACAGTTTAACTCAATTTTGACACTACCTGGAGATAGCGTCAGATCCCACATATTAAGGGCTCAGCCCCACGAGAGTGCCCCCTACTTCAGATGTCAATTGCAAGTGGTGGGACCCCAGGTTACTCACAACTTCTGCCTGACTGACTTGGCTACAAATCAGAGGTTCCCACAACCACTTCCTTGGGTTCCATTAGAGTAGCTCTCAGATTCAGGGAAGCACCTACCTACATTTACCAGGTTATTAAAGGATATGATACAGATGAACTACCAGAGGAAGAGCTACATGGGGTGAGGTCTGGCATGGTCCCTAGTGCAGAAACTTCTGTCCCTGTGGAGTTGGGGTGTACCACCCTCCCAGATGTGTTCGCCTACCGGAAGCTCCCCAAACTCCCTACTATTGGAAATTTTATGGAAGCTTCCTCATGTAGGCATGGCCAATTATTAACTCAATTCCCAGCCCCTCTCCCCTCTAAAGAAGTTGTGTTGGGGTGGAGAGCTGAAAATTCGAAGCTTCTTTTTATGGCTTGGTCATTCTGATGACCAGCCCCCATCTAGGAGCCTTCTCAGAGCCACCTCATTAGAACAGAAGATGTTCTTAGTGCTTGTATTACATTGAATGTACAAAGGGCTTTAGGAGCCAAAAAACCCTTTGACTCCAGGAATAGAGTCAAAGACCAAATTTTACAGCAAGAGATGCTCCTAGTGCTCTTATCACTTAAGAAATTACAAAGGTTTTAGTTCTTTGCCAGGAACTGGGAGCCAAGACATATATTTTTTCTGTTATCTTACATTTGTACATTTTGTATGCACACATACTATTTTGTTCCCTTTGGACTGTACTCCTGAGTTTGCCAAAGAGCCTGGAGACAGACCAGATACTTTCTTCTTTCATTTATTCAGGCCTCTTTTATTCTCTTCCTTTGTTCTTTTTCTGGTTATCAAAGTAACACATGCTCCTCACTGTTGCAATTTTGAAAAGCATCAAGGTATTAAGCAGAAATCACCTGTAATCCCAAATTATATCCACCATTAAAATAATTGGCATGTTTTTCCCAACGAAGTTCAATTTTAAATGAAAACTAAAGTATTACTAAGTAACATTTTTGCCCCCCCGCCAAGAAATGTACTTTTAAGAATTGTAAATTGGTTCAGCTCTTTATCAGGTTGCATTAAAAAATGGTATGAACTAAACATATTTGAACTGGCTCTGAAAGGGTTTTCACAGCAGTACAATGCATAAGTAAGTAAAGCCTTTTAACTTTGACTTAAGCGTTTTTTATAAAGCACCAATAGAATGAGCTAAAAATTGAAAACCATTGAAGTATACCCAGTGAGTCATCAACCCCAAAGCTCGCTAAGGCCTCTCTTCCTGGCCAGGTGTTACAGGGAATCCTGTATTCTGGGCCAGAGCTCTTCTCATATTTCTGTTCTTTTTTTCTTTATTTAATAGAGTACATACTCAATTTCCATTATCTGTGTTGTTTTGGGGAAAACTCAGCTCTTCCTGTGTGTCTCCTTCATTTTCACATTACTGTCACACTAGCTGTGTCCTACAGTTTAACTCAATTTTGACACTACCTGGAGATAGCGTCAGATCCCACATATTAAGGGCTCAGCCCCACGAGAGTGCCCCCTACTTCAGATGTCAATTGCAAGTGGTGGGACCCCAGGTTACTCACAACTTCTGCCTGACTGACTTGGCTACAAATCAGAGGTTCCCACAACCACTTCCTTGGGTTCCATTAGAGTAGCTCTCAGATTCAGGGAAGCACCTACCTACATTTACCAGGTTATTAAAGGATATGATACAGATGAACTACCAGAGGAAGAGCTACATGGGGTGAGGTCTGGCATGGTCCCTAGTGCAGAAACTTCTGTCCCTGTGGAGTTGGGGTGTACCACCCTCCCAGATGTGTTCGCCTACCGGAAGCTCCCCAAACTCCCTACTATTGGAAATTTTATGGAAGCTTCCTCATGTAGGCATGGCCAATTATTAACTCAATTCCCAGCCCCTCTCCCCTCTAAAGAAGTTGTGTTGGGGTGGAGAGCTGAAAATTCGAAGCTTCTTTTTATGGCTTGGTCATTCTGATGACCAGCCCCCATCTAGGAGCCTTCTCAGAGCCACCTCATTAGAACAGAAGATGTTCTTAGTGCTTGTATTACATTGAATGTACAAAGGGCTTTAGGAGCCAAAAAACCCTTTGACTCCAGGAATAGAGTCAAAGACCAAATTTTACAGCAAGAGATGCTCCTAGTGCTCTTATCACTTAAGAAATTACAAAGGTTTTAGTTCTTTGCCAGGAACTGGGAGCCAAGACATATATTTTTTCTGTTATCTTACATTTGTACATTTTGTATGCACACATACTATTTTGTTCCCTGTTGGACTGTAACTCAGGGTCTCTCAACCTTGGTGCTATTTGGACCAAATAATTCTTTGTCCTGTGGTCTGTCCTATGCATTGTAGGATTTTTTAGCAGCATCCCTGCCTCTACCGACTAGATGCCAGTACCACACACCTCTGTCTCCAGACCTTGCTAAATGTCCCTTGGTAGCAAAAAACACAGCCCCATCCCCTGCAATTGAGAACCACTGCAATAACTCCTTGAGGTCAGAGGCCATGTCTTATAAATTCCTATATTTTCTAAAATGTGTAAAAAAGCATGTACTTTTTTTTTTTTTAAATGCCTACAGCACCTGGTCTTCCTAGGTGGTCTCCCATCCAAGTACTAACCAGGTTCAACCCTACTTAGCTTCCAAGATCAGACATCAGGCTTGTTCTGGATAGCATGGCTGTAGGCCATGGACTGTGGCTCCACTGGGGTACGAACCTAGGACCTTCTGCATGTAAAGCAGATATGCTAACCGCTACACTGTGGAACCACATCCTGTAACATGTACTTTTTATTATCCAAACGGTATCATTGCCTCGTGAAAATAATGGATAGTATTTATAAAGTCCTTACTCTTTGTACTGTTCTAAGATCTTTACATATATTAACTCACCTAATCCTCACAACAACTTTATGAGATAGGAACAATTATTATGCCCTTTTACAGTCAATAAGCTAAGGCTCAAAGAAGTTAGGTAAGTTGTTCAAGATCACCTAGCTACAAAGGTGACAGCTAGGACTTGAACCCTAACCAGGCAGTCCTGCTGCAGATTCTGGGCTCTCAAACATTTTGCTGTCTACTGCTTTTTAATACAAAGAAAAAAAAACTTACAAAAAAGCCAGACATTCTCCATCTGCCTACAGAATTTGCATAGGCAAACACATGGTAAAAATAAAATTTCCTATTCTGCCTTTTTCACAGAACATGATATAGCAAAGCATTTTGCCATGTTGCAAAAATCTTCTAAATTCTTTGAATGGCTGCATCACATTCTGTCAAGAGGTAGACAACAAACTAACAAAACCAGTCCCTTATTGGGCACTTTGGTTGCTGCTAATATTTCATTTGAAACATCATAATTAATTTTTGAAGTATAATTTACATACAGTAAAGTGCACCCTTTTTAAGGGAACAATTTGATAAATTTTGACAAATGTGTAAGCCCATACTACACCAACACAATCAAGATAAGGAACATTTTCATCACCATTGTTCTTTTCTGTAATGGTGTGCTGAAGCTGGCAAGTACCTTAGTACCAGCTTGGGAGAATCAACTGTGTATATCTCTTCTCAGATCTGCATTTAGTAGCTCAAAATTGGCCGTGGTGGGAGTATTTACACCTCGGAAATTGGTAAAGTGCCACAAATCAGGACTTTTTTCCTTTTTTTTTTTTTTTTTTTTTTTTATTTTTTTTTTTGAGAACCAGCACCACCACTTATGCTCCTTTGCAGTCAACCCTCCATCCTCTAATCAGACTTTCTGACATTTCGTGTTTTTTTAGAATTCTATATAAGTAACATCATGCAGTACATACTCTCTTGTGCCTAGCTTTTGCTCAGATACATCCTTGCACATATCAATAGTTCATTCCTTTTAACTACTATAGTCTACTGTATGGATATACAAGGTGGCCAGAACCTTCATTATGGTTTTCACAGAAAGGAACAGGTAACATAGGGTAAGCAGACTTAGGATTGGCTTTTTAAATAATGTCCATGGACCCTGAGGCATAGGGACTCTTTCTATTCTGGTGTCTGGACCCAGAGTGATTAGGGTAGAGGAATAGTGACCTAAGAGTGAGCGCCTAATAAAGTAGGTGGTTCGGGTAAGGGCTTTATTTGCTTGGTTTATATATAAAAAGTACAAGGCAGGAGAAGAGTTAACTGCCTCTAAGAACTGGCTAGCCCTTGAAGGGGCAGTCCCCAGGGTCAGCAAGGCTCCAGGATGCCAAAGCATCAGGAAATACAGAAAAGTTTTAAAAATGTGATTAATGCACCTTCTTGAAAGGTTAATCTAAGAAAACTCTGGGATGCTAAGCATAGCTGAGACAAGGTATTACACTGTATTGAAAAACGGAATTGGGTAAAAGACTACATACCAAATGGTGACACTTGGCCCCCTTGTCACACTTGGCCCTAAGATTCTCCCAGCCCCAGTGAAAGCTCAGTATAATAATGCCCATCAACTGGAGGATGTGGTACACCAAAAGGAGAGAATAAACCATGAAGCAGGAAGACATGTGGTCCTGGAAGCAAGATATTCAATATAGGTGAGAAATGAAGAGAATCCCCCAGATGATGAAGGGAAATCCCAGGGTGACAGATGGCTTGGCAGCAGGCCTAGAGAATAATCAGTCAAGTCTGGAGCAGGAGGACAGAAAGACCTAGAAGGGATGTCTCCAAGAAACAAGATGAAATGAATAGAGGAAAAATTTACATTTTGGGTAGTAGTGGAAAATAAACTCATAGGGACATGGAAAACAAAACAAAAACTAATTTGTTTTTATTAATAATTAACTCCAGGAAAAAAAATTTTTAACTGAAAAAGAAACTTAATCATAGTAGACTAAATAGCTTAGCCGTGAATAATATTTGTGGAGGCATAATTGTGTAAACACTATATTGATCTCTACCAACCTTAGCATGAGCTTCCTCCTTGCAGACTGCATTTCAGCCAGCAGAGGCTCTCTGTTCCCTCTATCCTGGGTTTCTTTTGGTTAAACAGGAATAGAGTTTATTAAATTCAATTGGTAAATTAATGCATTAATAAATTATACTAATTGTTGAATTAAAATATCAATAAAAATGGGTCTAAGCAAAAGGCTGTGGATGAATGTACACACATTTTTTTCTTTTTTGGACTAAACACCTGGGAAAGATTGTCTAAAGCTTTAAACTTGTGTTCTGCTAATTTGAGAACTTTGATTTACCCAATCAAATCATAATTTATTCCCAACCTTCATCTCATAGAGAAGTTAAGTTGTGAATCCAGCATAAGTTAGACTGACTCTTAATGCATTACATTATTTTTTTTTCTAGTTCTGTTATTATATTTTCCATTAGGTTGTGAGCAATTTGAGGGCAGGCTTTTGTTCTTTTCTCTGTAAGACTCTGGCACCTGACGTAGACCTTGGCTTTTTTTTTTTTTTTTAAATTTAAAACTTACTGAGTCACTACAGAAACCACAGTTTGAGAGGATGACCACATCTGATATTTGCGGAATATTCAGTTACTCACCCAGCGCTGTCATATCCATCTGCCCCGCACTGAGGTTGGTGTTTTTATTATCATCTCTTCTACCCTCCCATTTTTCAGAAAAGGATCTGAGTTCATAAGCGTGCTTTCCCCAAGGTCACACAAGTCAGTGTTGGAACCTCTAGCAGGACCCAGGTTTTCTGACACCCAGTAATGCAGTTTTATATTTTGAGGTTTAAAAAATTACCATTTTAACCATTTTAAGTATATTGACATTATTGCACACCAGAGCTCCAGAACTTTCTCTTGCAAAACTGAGAACTATTAAACAATTCCCCATTTCCCCTCACTCTAGCTTTTGGAAACCACCATTCTACTTTTTGTCTCTATGAATTTGATTACTCTAGGTACGTTATGTAAATGGAATCACATAGTATATGACTTTTTGTGATTGACTTATTTCACGTAGTATAATATGCTCAGGGTTCATCCATGTTGTAGCATGTGTCAGAACTGCTTTTTAAGGATGAAAAATAATGTAATGCATTAAGAGTCAGTCTAACTTATGCTGGATTCACAACTTAACTTCTCTATGAGATGAAGGTTGGGTATAAATTATGATTTGATTGGGTAAATCAAAGTTCTCAAATTAGTTAGCAGAACACAAGTTTAAAGCTTTAGACAATCTTTCCATGTATGTATGTACCACTTTTTATTTATCCATTCATCTGTCAGTGGACACTTGTGTTACTTCTACCTCTTGGCTATTGTGACTAATGCTACTATGAACATGGGTGTACAAATATCTCTTCAAAATCCTGCTTTCAAACAAATGAACAGGACAAACAAACAGAGACTCATGGACATGGAAAATGGACTAGTGGTTACCAGGGGGAAGGGGGAAAGGGGAGGGAAAAAATGTAAAGAAATAAAATGTTA
This sequence comes from Pteropus alecto, assembly GCF_000325575.1. Classification (NCBI taxonomy): domain Eukaryota; kingdom Metazoa; phylum Chordata; class Mammalia; order Chiroptera; family Pteropodidae; genus Pteropus; species Pteropus alecto. The sequence goes on along the minus strand of NW_006443570.1, from coordinate 3,474,531 downwards.
AAAAGAAAAAGAAAAAAAGGGAAAAAAAAATCCTGCTTTCACATCGATGTTCATAGAAGCATTATTCACGGTAGCCAGGACATGGAAGCAACCAAAATGTCCTACAATAGATGACTGGAAAAAGATGTGGTAAATATATACAATGGAATATTACTCAGCTGTAAGAAGGGATGAAATACTGCCATTTGCAACAACATAGATGGATCTTGAGATAATCATGCTAAGTGAAATAAGCCAGACAGAAAAAGTTGAAAACCACATGATATGACTTATATGTGAGATATAAATCTCAAAGCAACAAACAAACATGACAGAGACTCATGGACATGGACAGTAGAGTAGAGGTTATCATAGGGTAGGAGAGAGGTAAATGGGGTAAAAGGAGTCAAGTATGTAGCGACAGAAAGTAATCTAACTGGGAGGGAAACACAATGCAATATATATATGACTTACTATTGAATTATAAAAACAAAAAACAACTGCCTTATTAAAATATGGAATTCTTATAAAAAAAAAAAAAAAAAGATCCTGCTTTCAATTCTTTTGGGCATATACCCAGAAGTGGGATTTAAATTCTCTAATTCCAGAAATGATTTAAGGCCACTGTCCCAGTACTTTCATAAGTATTAAAAAATGTTCTGAATCTGGAACGAACGAATGAATTAATGAATGAATGAACAAAGGGGCCAGAATGAACACAGAAGACAATAGAAAGGAGTGACCTAACAGAAGTCTTCGATGGAATAAAATTTTTCACCTGTACCCTTGGGAAGTAGCTCCAGTCCAGAGATGGACTGGAATGGCCAACCTTATTTTCTCATCTACACAAAGGTCTCCAAAACATTCTCAAAGTTACATTCAAGCAGTGTAATACCTATACATATGAAGGAGTCACAAAGGAGGGATACAGTAATTATAAGATTTGGTTTATATGGGTGCAGGGGTACAAATTCATATATTCTGGGCCTGTCCTGGGACCTTCATAAAGGATCTAAGCCAAGTGGGAACTGTGATATAATATGCTGGTCATAAGCCAATACTCACCTCCAGACATTTGTACAGATCCGATTTTCTAAGAAAAGTTGGAAATCTGGATTTTTGTGTGCAGTATCTTGGTTTTTAAAAGCTAGCATTTAAATTTTCAAAAAAAAATTAAAAAGCGCTGTGTAGGTCAAAGAGAAAATGCCAAGTTTGAAACCTCTGGTGTATGGCACTGTGGAGCATTTATGGTAGTCAGTGACCTCTGGGGAAGAATTGTGTCTAGTTTGTTCCACCAGAGCTGGGAAGATGGCTGTGGTGATGGGGCTGCAATCAAATGCCTTCACCTGCCAGAGCTCTGCCCTTCTGTACTTAGGTAATGAATGTGTTGCAGGCAGAGAGGAAATGGCCCAAACTGAACAATTAAGTTCTCCGTGGTAGTATTACCAGTGCTAGACAGATTGGAGAGGTAAACGCCAGGTTTCTCATCCAGTCTGTGTGATTTGGTTGTGTCTACTTCACTGAATCATTGTAAGATGAAAACGTCACAGATTTGGAAAACTGTTGAATTTTTCCTAAAATGTAATTCAGGTGCTAACTGGGTAATTATTTTGCCATGAACACGTCAGAGTGTAATTTTTTTGGAATGATGGCAGCTTCTACAAAAGCTGGTGTTCGAGAGATGCTGGGCCCAAGAGATGCTCTGGCTGGAAGAAATCAAGAGGAAAGAATGTCTTAGCAGTTCTGCTCTGGTAGGTTTGAGGAAGAAGAAGACTGATTAATCTTCTCTGGAAATGGTGTTGGGAGTCAGTGCGGAGTTGAGAAATATGACTGCAAGTGGTGTGATGCTGCTCCAAACCGCTGAGCTCACCCCCATCGGCTTCATGAACCTGACACTGGAAATTTCAGCTAAAATAAACTTCTGACCTGTCAGCTCCCTTGAGTAAGTTTATAGACTATTTCATATGTCCACTTAGATTTGAACTGTTCTATTACTTTAAAAGGCAACACAAGCTTATTACTGATAATGTAATAGTAGTAGCATTCCTATAATGTTTGATAACTTGTAAGGAACTTTCTCTCGTATTCTCATTTTGTTTCCTGGTAACTATGAGAGAGCTGTTACTATTCTCGCTTTCCAGATGAGGAAACTGATGGTTTCCCATTGTCCTTTAGCTAAAGTTTAGACTCTAACTTGGCCTCTTCTGATCCTTCTCACCACTTTCCCAACCCCTGCATTCCAGCTCTTCTGGATTTCTTTTGGTTCTTTAAGTAGGTCAAGTTCTTTCCAGCCACAGGCCCATTGCACATGCTATTTCTTCTGCCTAGACCACGTTTCCATCTCTTTGGCTAGCAACTACTCATGTTTTAGGTCTCAGTTTAACATCATTTTTCATGGGGGCCTTTCCTGCATATTCAGGCTACCTTGGACTCAATAGTAATATCCTTATACCATCCCACACTTCGCATTCCAGTCATCACACTGAAAATTCCTCATTTAATATTTGTTGTTCCTGCTAGATTGTAAGCTTCATGAGGCAGAAACCAAATCTGCCTTATTTGATACTGTACCCTCAATGCCTAGTTCAATATCCTTTTGCCCTGAAATCTTTTATAACCACTGTTTGCTGTCTGAACTCCACAGCCATGGAACTGATGTGTCAGAACCTTGCCCTCAAGTCCAGTGCTGAGAGGCTTTTCTGACAAGCTTCTTCCAATAAATCAATAACCAAGTCCTTTGGTGACAAAAATGTGTGCCCCACACATACAGTAGCAGGTTGTGAGATGAGAGCACAGCACCACTGTATTATTTGACTAGAAAAGGCTGGTATTCTCACTTCTGTTTTCATTGCGAGGCTCATGTACCAATGAGAACCTTTGCTTAGCATCCTATTTGGGGTGGTCAAATGTGGATCACAGATGGTGGACATTTAAAGCTATCCCGACTATTCCTATCTCAGGTCTTTCTTTGGTTTGGTGCACACTTGGGTCATTTACAGATGGATGACACATTGATTTATTGGAAGCAGTGAGTTCTAGTCACCAAATTAATGGTGCAAGTATAGGAATGGAAGTAACACAGTTGCTCAGGCTCATGTGGCAGGCG
>NW_006443570.1:3470364-3471436 GCF_000325575.1 Pteropus alecto | reverse complement strand
AGGGGGAGAAACTCATGGCCTCAATTTCAACAATTGCAGCAAGCAAGAAGTCCCTGTAGGTTGCAATCTGTGAAAAGAGCACTTTTTTTTTTTCAAGCCAGATACATCTCTCTTCAGTAGTCTTTGTCAAATTCATCACCATATAACTTCCAGTTAATGGTGATAATAACCAAAATTTGTAGCTAAACACCCAGGCAGCACTGTATCGGGTTGCAAATGTTCCAAATATAGTATAGTTCACATCTCCAGTGAGGAAAGAACACTGAGTGAATTCATTACATGAACCACTTCAACTGAGCCAGGAGCTTAAATCCACATTCCTCAAATGTGCGCACCCCACGAAATGGGCATTTAACATCAGGCAGTCGGGCCGGAAAACATTCACGAACCAATGAATCTAAACAAGAAAGAAATGCTTCTCAACGTATGGATTGTTCTCCAGTCATCTCTGGTGATTTAGTTTTGTGACGGAGCATGACATCGGGGTTGCAGGTCTGATCCTGGCACACCTAACTTCATAAGGCAAAGACTGAAAATGAGTGGTGCTGGTTACAGGGGGAAAAAGCAAAGAGGGCACAACCTGTCATCATTATTAGATATAACTGAATGCATAAACGAGTATAAAAACACAAATGGAAGAATATGCCCAAACTTGTATTAATTATGATTGTCTTTGGGAGGTGGGTTTATAAGAAAGGATAGTCACTTTCTACATTTTTTCCCTTTAAAATTTGGAAAATGTGTATTACATTTATGAACAAATAAAATTCAAAGTGGATTGGGGTTAGTGATACAATGTTCTTAAATGAATAGCAAAGTGCTACAATGAGGTTGGTAAAGAACATTATGTAACAATTTTCTAATACACAAAAAATACACTTGCATGTACTAGATGTAGAACAGAATGGTCCAATAGAACTTTCTTCAGTGATGGATATAATCTATATCTGTGTTGCCCAATACAGTAGCCACTAGTCATATATGGCTACTGAGCACTTTAAATGTGGCTAGTGAACTGAGAAACTTAATTTGAAATCTTATTTAAACTTAAATAGCTGCACATGGCTATATA
>NW_006443570.1:3466597-3470336 GCF_000325575.1 Pteropus alecto | reverse complement strand
ATATATATGCTGTATTTGGACACACAGGTCTAAAACCTCACATTTGCTAGGAATAAGAAATAAGAGTAACCACAGGATGAGGACAGAAGACCAGATTTGGAAGCCAAGAGATTTACCTAAGTCATGTAACTGTTTTGTTGTCCTTCCAGTAGTCTATGTACTCTATTTTAAGAATGAAGTGAGAGACACTCCTTTACACTTACAAGGTGACATTATCTTCATCTTACAACACCCCTTTACATTCTTCTGACTCAAGCGCTCCATTGATAGAAGAGGGAACTGACCTATTAGAAAAGCAACAATCTCATCCTTCCTCATTCATCTAAAATACTTTTGTTTTGTACTTAACTCTTTCTCTCCATCTTCCCTCCATCATCTTCTATTGTTGCCTTGAGACTTCTCCCGTTAAACTGTTAGCTATTCACTATACTATTTTCTTCTGCTCCTTAACTTTTTTAGAAGTCTAACAAGCATTAAGAGGAGACTATCCAAAAGATTAGAGAACATCCATGATACCAGGTAGTCAGTCCCCTAATAGTGTTGATTGAAATTACAGTGTAATTTGCCTACACAATTTGTCAAATTGATGATAAAGGTTAAGCGGGGTTAGGGGGATTGGGAGGAAGGTGGATGTCTCAAGAGGACCATACTATATGGGCAGCTAAACCACAGCAAGATTTAATTATTTTTTTCCTTCCCAGTTGTCATCTTAATTAGTGTATGGCATGTCTGCTGCCAGTTGCCGGCAACTGAGAAAGCACAGGTTATAGTAGGCTATTCCTTCTCTATTGCTAATTCCACCCCAATGTTGAAACCACAAGTTCAATAGTGAAAGCTACAGCTGCCAGATACCAGCAATAGAATCACAGTTGTAAGCATAGTTCTTTACAAATGGCAGTAATAACCCAATCGACTTTCCTTCCTCTGACACTGCTATCATGTTTGCCATCAAACATACTGGTAGAACAATCAATGCTCTGATTCGGTTTCCCAGGGAAAGCAGTTGTTTGACTCAGTGCTTTATTAACATCAGATTCTCCTGTCTCTTACTTACTCTTGCATTTGAAACCAAATACCTTGACCACTTTGCATGCACCAGGGTTGGTGCAAGGTGAGGTCCATCCTGAGTGGGTATTTTGCATTTTTACAAAAGACAGTCTTATATAAAACCGAACTCTGAGATCCTGAAACTAGTACCAAAGTAGGAGATTCAATTCTCATCAGGTTAAGTTATTATTCAGTAAAAATGAGGCTGAAGTACAGATTCAGCATTGTATTACCAAAAGCTCTGTTTACTGACTTGCTGAGAAAAAAAAATCACTAACCCTACAAATGTGGCTCCAAGTCTTTCTGATAACATTCTAGGACCTATTTGGGTAACAGAATAGAAAGGATCTATTTAAAGCTATAGAATTCCTCATACCTCCAAATTGCACACTACAGAGATCCATTCTTTACAAATCTCAGGGGGTTCCTTGCTTCCTGAAACCCATCCTTAGAAACTGCAAGTTAAGAATTCACCCACGACTACCATTCCCAAGTCTCTACTGCTTCACATTCATAAAAAAAATAATGTAAAATTATCAACACATTCATCTTTCTTTCCAGCCTTCTGATTTCCACTAAAAATTTAAACCAAGAAATATTAGAGAAAAGCAAAGTCATTAGTTTTAAAGGTATTGCCTGGGTCCAGTCTGACTGTACCAACTAATTGCAGAGACATGACAATTACCTGGAAGAAAACAGGTTTTGGAGACTGTCGAGCTGGGTTAACCACTGATTCTGAATGTCATTTGTAGTATAACTACCTAATTTTTCTGAGCCTGCTTCCTCATCTGTAAAATGAGTATATTATTTGTATACACCTAATTTTTCTGAGCCTGCTTCCTCATTTGTAAAATGAGTATATTATAAAATGAGGGAGATATTCGGAAGAAAAACAATAAATTAAAACATCTGACACAAAAAAAGCCTGGAGGCTGGATTAAGATCTTTAAAGATCTGGACTGTGGTGCCCAAATCAGTGTTAGTAGGAAACAGAGAACACACTCAAACTGGGTAACTTGATGAAGGTTTAATAAAGGGACTATTTACAAGGACAGGGGCAGAGTTCAGAAAACCCATAAGGAATGAAGGAGTAATCCAGAGCTAGTAAAGGAGTCATCCTTTCTATCCCCAGATTTGAAGGGAAAAAGGAAGAGCTCAAAGCCAGAGGGCTGCTTAATAGGAGTCATGGTCTTTGGTAGAAGGACACAGACAACTCAGGTGACCTGGCAATGAAGAAGCCAGAAGAATAAATTCCCCAACCATCCTTTTCTCATGCCTTTTGATCTTCTGAGGGTGTTACTAACTGGATCAACACAACCTGAAAAGAGAGGGCAAAGGAGCTTTTTAATGCCATCCATGTGGATCAATACCTCCTGGGGCACAGAACAGGATGTAGCAGTCCTGAAGGGAAACGGAAGATATTCAGCACAACCTCTCCCGCAACATAATTCCAACTACTAAACTGTTATACACAAAACTTGCATATATATTGAAACTAAAATAATTTCAGAGTTTCTGATTGTGAAATTCTGAGTTCTTTGATTAAAGCAGAATTCTGCTCAGTCTTTGTGGCCCTGCTTCGCTAGTGTCTTCAGCACATTCCTAGACAGCCTACAGGACAGCCCTGAGCACAGCACTGTACAACAATGAAGCCTCAATAAATGAGAATTGGTCTCAACTCCTGAATGCAGACTCTAAGAAGCTCTAAGAGATTTTTGAGAATCCAGACTAATTTAGAAGGAATCTTAGGACTTTTTAGGTACTATTCATTAGAAATTCAGGAACTGGATTTTTTTGACTCAAAAAATCCTATGGTAGTAAAACTTACAATACTACTGAATGACATAAAAGTTTTTACTTTCTTATCAAAGAGATAAAAGAAATCAGGACAGTTTCACATTGACATTTTTATTAACGCCAACTGTTTTTTAATTATTATTTTTTAAAACAATAGCACAAAAATGTTTCAAGGAAGCAGTCTCACAATCTGATGACCTTCTGAAATACAATTAAGCCACACCAAATATGAATTCCTGTTAATGTAACACAAAAATATTTTTAAAAGAAAAATAAAAGGAAAAGGAAAAAGAAAGAAAAAAAACATAGGGACAGAGAAAGGAACGAGACTGAAAGTTAAAACTCACTGGATTAGATAGGTGAGGCTTGTTAGGATACACTGTTGAAGCAAAGAGTGGCACACCACAGGCTTATAGTCTTTGTTTTTTTAAACCAGTTACCACTAATATATACGCCCTGCAGCGGTTACCACTGACTTCTTACACGCCCAAAATGAACCAGGAGAAGCCAGTGTGGATACTGTCATAAGGAGGTTTGATAGTTGGCCTATCAGACAACTAAGACCATTTTCAGCAGAATAACACCTTTAGAAAGGCCTGGCTGAAAACCTTTTCCTTTCTATTGTCTCACCTATATGCATTTCAGGGTCCTTAAAAATCATCTTAAAAAAAGAAAGAAAAAAAATATCAGTTTCTCTTATTTAATGTGGCTACAAAAGATGTTTCCTTATTATTTCTTTATCTCTAAGAAGGACACCGGGGGTGGGTGCTGGGGGTGGAACTAAGGGGAGGAAAAAACCCATACCAGGATTTTTTTTTAAATTTTTTTTTCCTTTTTTTTTTTTTTTTTTTTTTTTTTTTTGGCAAAGGGGCCACAAAAGGGGGGGAAGGGAAAA
>NW_006443570.1:3464025-3465840 GCF_000325575.1 Pteropus alecto | reverse complement strand
AACCCCACTTGGAATTATGCACAGACTCTATGTTATACCAGCTCTCAGCCTTTCATGTTTAACCATTCCCAACAATGGGCACTATCCTTGGCTTATAGGCTGCTTGCAGAACCTACTTCACAAAAACGCTCTTCACCCAGAAGCCTCTGGTTTCCTTTCGGTAGGTTATAAAAATGGGACATTTGTCATTAACAGGAGAGTGTTAAATACTTTTAACCACTGACAAGGCTTCGGGAGTTTCACAGTTTCGTTATGCTCTATTTTATTAACTATCATATTTACATTTTTATTTTTTATTTTTTGCTGAATTGCTGATTTTCCTTTTTCAATAGAATTTAATTCTGGAGTGTGAACAGGAACCAGTTAACTACATTCATTGTCCAACCCCCACTGGTTTGAAAGAAGACTCCAAATTCTTGGCATGTGAATCAGCTGTTCGGTAGCTCCACCTCATCCCTGCAGCGAAGCAGCAGAACCGCAGTGGCGGCATGCTCGGGGTTCACGCGGTGGCTGGTAAGGCCTTCCGCTGAAGGAGGTACTGGTGGATGCTCTCAGCATCTCGCTTTAGCCATTTTTTTTTTTAAAACACTGCTGGATGGTACGCTCAGCTGACGGAGCTGGGTGACTCTCGAAGAAAGCCTGGTATAGAACAACCCAGATGTGGCATCATTACTAGCAATAGTAAGAAGTTAGTATCACAGGTCATGAAAAAACACCCACTGCTGTAAAGGATTCATAAGCTTCACCCATGAACATTTACCACTGCCACCTCCAGGCTAAAAGAAAACAAGCAGCTCCTTGGACCTGCCTTCAGGAATTCTCTCCTAAGTATTATATGCTTAAAACCTAATCAAAAGTTAATAGCAAAGAGACAGATTTTCTTTTAGGCTCATTGTACAGTGGTTAATCTAGGCTCAGTCATGTACTAGCCTGTGACTGAGTAAATTAACTGCTCTAAGTCTGTTTTCTTGTCTATGAGAAAACTATCTACTCCAGAAGATTAAAGAGACAACCCATATAAAACAGTCAGCATAACACTTAGCAGAGAGTACTTAAGTACTCAACACATTCTGGCTGCTTCAAATAAAGATTAATTTGTAAGGGATGATAAAACCAAGAAGCTTAAATTGCTGCTGTACCCTAATAATTTAATACTCCATTGACATATGTTTTTCATGCAATAAACTGATCTGATTTTACTATAATTCATTACAATGCTTATTGATTCAAGATTGCATTCATTTTCTAATGTAGTATGCCTGGTTTCACAGAAAATAAAGCAACTCTTAAATACCAACCAGCAAAAGGATAGAGTCTTTCCTTTGAACTAGTAGTCAGAGGTGTAAAAGACAGAATGCATCAGACCTTTTAGAAATCAATAACCTTATTTACATAGATGACGATGGCTTCTGCTCCAAAGCTCCTTACCATGGTTGGATTCTTAGGGCATGAGTAAGGAATAAGACTTCTTGTTCCATCTCAACAAACAGTACCACCATTTACATATGAGAAACTTGGAGATTACTCTTGACTCTTCCTTCTCCCCGCGCCCCCCCTCCTTATGTTCACAACACAGAGAAGCCACTCAGTAAATATTTGTTGAATTAAAGATGAACAAAATCAGGACCCTGAATATCTTTTACTACTCCATCTCCTCCAAGCTACTATGTCATTCTTTTTTTTTTTTTAAGTTTATTGGGGTAACAATGGTTAATACAATTATATAATTTTTGGGTGTACATTATAATTTGACATCTATATATTCTATTGTGTGATTACCACCCAGAGTCCAGTTTCCTTCAGCTACCATATATT
>NW_006443570.1:3429663-3462748 GCF_000325575.1 Pteropus alecto | reverse complement strand
TTTTTTTTTTTAAGTTTATTGGGGTAACAATGGTTAATACAATTATATAATTTTTGGGTGTACATTATAATTTGACATCTATATATTCTATTGTGTGATTACCACCCAACTATATCATTCTTGCTTGGAGCATTAGCTTCCCAACATCTTCTCTTCCCCATTTCAAACTAGTCTTCCACATTGAGCTGAAATTTTTATAATACAAATCAGATCAAGTCACTCCTTTATTTAGAAGCCATTCAAGGGCTTTCCATTCTTAGGAAAATTTTAATATGGCCTACAAGGCCCTGCACAGCCTGGCCTCTACCTAACTTACCAGCCTTATTATAGCCTGGCCAAACTCATTATATGTATTTCTTCAGAGTACTTATTCCTTTTACAATAAATTGTTTATACAATACACAATGTAAACTAAATGAAGGCAGAGACCAAGTCTTTCATTGTTTTCTCAAGATCTGAAATCTTAAAATCTTATTCCGAACAACGGCTCATAGCGTGAATCAAACAAACATTATAGCTCTCAGAACTAACAAATTTACAGCTGATAACCCACTGCCTTCAAGAAGATGAAAGTGAAAGTGACACTTTAAAAATACTTTGCAATTAAATGCAATGGAAGGCTTAAAGTTAAGATTTTCATAATCAGTATAGATTTGTCCCTGAATGCTGAACTTTACCACTAAACTGATTATTAACCTTTTAAGGGCTAAGAGGAGAGTTCCTACACAGTCATTTGTTTCACTGTGCATATAACAGACCTATGAAGGTTATTAGAAAGGGAAAAAAAACTAACATTAAGGGTCTGCTCTGTTCCAGTCCCACTATGTTGCTTAATCTAAATAACAATCTTATTATCACCCCATTTTTTGGATGAGGAGAAAGGCACACAGGAGTTAAAAAAAACTTGCTTGATGTCTAACAGCTAACACGGGGTGGAGCATAGCTTTACACACAAGTCAACTGACTCCAAGTTCCACATTCTTTCAATCATATTTCAACATTCTCAAAGATGATTCCAACTCTAAATTCTTCAGGCATTAAAGATACAACCTAAGCTGTCTTTCTCCAAGCGAAAACAAGGAGACACCAAAATACATGACCCCAATACTCTGATTATAGTTTGGTTAGTGTTTTTACTTACTAGATTGAAAAATGAAAAGTTAACAGTACTTTTCTTACCTTAACCTCTCCAGCCATTTTATCAACTGCAAATCCCTCAACTGATAACTGAAAAAACAACAGTTTAAATAGTAAGTGCAACTAAAAGAGACTAGGAACAAATTTCATTCACCCTAAAAACCAATCATTCTATTTGCTCCCAACTTCAGTTTATTCTAGGGGGTGCAGGATGGGTGGCAAAGATGACCTTTAATAAAGCTAGTAAATATTCAAGGGAACTCTTCAAGAGCAAAGATCATAATCTATGGGTCTAGTAAATCCCTGATAAGTACTCAAAATAAAAATCTTCACATACCTTTATTAGTCTGGATATTAGGAATCCTCCCTGGTATCGATTATAAAGTTCTTCCCAGTTGTCCTTTATAAATTTCCAAGCAGCCTTCCTTCCATGCTTGCTGCCTCCAGCCACTCCACCAATTACTGATACAGTGTCCTGTGGACGTACCTCTTCCTAAAGATAGAAAGGGAACTAAAAGTCTACTGTAGTCAAAACATCTTCTGGTGCCAGAAAGGGCAAATGTTGTTGAGGTAACCAAGTAATCACATTGAAGATGCTCATTCTTTGTTTTAAGAATGACCAGCACCAGAAACTTTCAGCAAAGATGTTTAACTGAAAGGTCAGCCAAATTGAGAATGAGGCACAAACAGGCTGCTCAACAAATACTTGCTTGGGCTCTTATATGATTAAGAAAGGAAGAGACAGAAAGTAGGCAAAGGGAAGTCAACTTCCCAATTTATTTTCTCTCCTGACTATTTTGATTCTCACCACAAGAGGCAGATATATAGGTCAGTAACAAGCTCATTCCAGTTTTCCTAACTAAGAGGAAGCTTACTCTAGGGTTAAAACAGACTAAGAGGAAGCTTACTCTAGGGTTAAAACAGATCAAGAAGATACCGAATCAAAGATACTTGCCACAGATCAATATGCAACAATTCCCTCTAAAAAAAGTTTTCACTGAAACTTACTGAAAGTGCAAACGTGAGGACTTTCTGAATCAATTCAGGTGAAAGAGTGGCCCCAAGGACTCTTTCAATTCGGTTTTTCTCTTCCTGCATATCCGCTTGTTTGTGAAGCTATAGTGAAAAAATAAAGATATAGTTAAGTCTCCCCTGCAAGTTATGTATATGCTTATATGAGCTTCTCCCCAATAAAGTGAAACTTTTGCTCTATATTCTCATAGGCTAAGATCGTATGGTATGAAATTAACAAAATGAATACTTTTCAAGATGTTTGGGTACTAAATTTTATATATGCCATTTTAGCAAGTTACTAGATATTAAGAACTCACTATATGAATGGCTTCTCATCAATACTGAACAGTTTAACATTGAGATCTAAGGGGTAATCTGTCATGGCCAAATTCTTTACATTACTGATGTATGACTAATGTTCCATGTTAAATGACCAAACTAATCATTGCTAACACCATTGAAGACCATCAATTTAATCTGTAATAGCGAAAAACATAAGATGATGCATTATTGAAAGTAACATTTTAAGAATGATGACATAAACATGGCCTTGATATAGTAAGTGAAAAAAAGTAGAGACAAAGCAGTATTATTATAAATTTTTAAAAATTTAATATGAAGGGGGAAAAAACCTGAAAATACATGAAAATGTTAATATTAATAATGGTCTCTGATCAGTGAGATTATGCATTATTACATTTTTAAATTGCAAAAAGCAGCACGTGCTGAATGCAGAATATTAGGAAAACAGAGAAGCATAAAGAAAAACTTATTACTATATGTACATTACCAAATCAGGAATAATATTACATGTGCTATTTTTGTGACCAGCTTTTTTTTTATTACAGGTAAGTTTTATTTTCTTCTTTATATTCTTCTAGTCACTAAATCTTCCATAGTAAACGTAAGTTTTTTCATAAGCAGAAATAAATTATTAATATAGTTTTAAAAATCAGAACTACAAATGTATATACAATACCTCTCCAAGACAATTTATAGGCTCTCTTGACCTTTATTCCCCCTGATGATTTAACATTGGCCAGTGTTTGGAGACTCTATCATAGCTCTCAGTTTCCTCTTCCTTTCCTTTGGACTCTTTTGAGCAGCAGTGTGGTAAAATAGATAGGAAGTCAGGAAATCTGGGTTCTAGTCCCAGTTTTGCCTCTAACTAGCTGTGTGTTCTTAACTAAGTCCTTAACCTCTCCGGGTCTCAGTTTCCCCATGTGTAGAATGAGCGGGGTGGACAGAACATGTCTAAGGTCCTTTTTAGCTCCAATACTCAAGGTGTGAACTCTGGTTTTCAGGAAGCATTTTTCTCCTAAGGAGAAACTGTTATACTAGTCCACTAGGTGGCACCATAACACCCTATTTCAAATATACTTTGAATTAAAGTTATTTTTTATCCTGCCTCATTATTCTTAAATTACCAACAGAAAACAATCCTCCTTATCTCTCACCAACTGGTTTTTTGAAGAACTCTGAGTCTGCCTTTATGAGCGCTCTTTCCATAGTACAGCTGAATTATGGTGAGCTCCCTTGTGTTAAATAAATGCAAATTTTTATTAAATATACACACTAGTATAAATTTTTTTTCTTTTTTTTTTTTTAATGCCTACAGCACCCTGTATTCCTAGGTGGTCTCCCATCCAAGTACTAACCAGGGCCGATCCTGCTTAGCTTCCAAGATCAGATGAGATTGGGCACATTCAGGGTGGCATGGCCGTAGCTACTATAAATTCTTAAAAGTATGCCATGACATGAAAATGTCAAGGTATCTTTCATGAGATTTTCAGAACCCCTATATTGTCCCACACCTTTTATGGAATAGACAAAAACCACAAAATATTTCATTTCATATGCAAAGAGATACATGATGTATAGTGCACGGTTCACAGAATATTAAGAATGAGAAGGAACCTATGTCATTTAGTTGAAAGGTAAATCCAAAGTATAATTTTGTATTATTAGAAAGTAAATACCTTAACTACCATTGTACAAGATGGGTAGCTAAAAGAGTACATTTTGAGATGTAGTTTCTTAAACAAATCAAGATATTTTTCAGAACATTCTAACCATTTAAATATGATTTGTTTAAAACTAAAATACTAGAAATCAGATTTGCAATTCTGATACACTTTGGATCAGAAAATGTTCTTAATCCACTACAGGTGGAAGTAATTAATACCTCATTAATTACTTCCTATCCTATCCTGTTCATCCTCCTAAGTGTGGATCTTTCAATGAACGGGCTTTATAGGTCTAAGAGATGATTTGATTATTTAGGCATATTTTGCACATTTTATTTGATGGTAATAAGTAGACTCATCTCACTCCACCTCTAATGCAACCGATGTAGTCAAGTTATCCCTTATACTGATAACTGCGTGGATGGGACTGGAGACAGTACTTGTTCCATAATAACAGGACTTTCAAACAGATCACTGCCATTATAAGGACATGGAAAGTTTTGCCTATATTTTTTCTAAGCCAGAGCTTAATTATATGCTAACTATCCCGGGAAAACTACAGAGATTATGCAGGTGGGTGAATTAATTTCCTGTTCATTCATAAGAGGCACTGGCATAGCTCAAACCCTTCAGATCTAATCATCTACCCCTTTTCTAAGTACAGAAACAAACCTTTTGTTTAAAATGGGCACAACACCAGTAAGTTTACATTGAAGGGAAAAATTTTAAGAACCTGACTTGTTAATCAAAATGAACATTTCAGTGTTAAGATTTAAAATGCATAAAACTTGAGTAAAAAAAAGTGAAAAAATTAGATGACTTTTACATCGTATTGGTAGTACAGACATATATTTCTCCTATAATTTCTTAATATTTAATGTATGCGATATGCATATCTACATGTATTTCTTTTCCCACAACTTTTATTAACCACTTAAAGCTCATATTACCTGTGTCAACACAACTGCAAAAGCAGAAAATGAAGCCCTTTCCAAATTTACTTACCTTTAGCATAACGTCTAAGGTAGTGCCATCGCCATGCTTCAAAACAGTCAGATAGACCTATGAGAGAATACAGGAACAAAAAAGAAGGCATCTGATTAAATCTATCTTGTTCCAAATATCCTAATGAAAGAAAAAACAGAAAGCAAATCAAAAAAATTGTAAATAGCCACATGTGGATGTTACATACAAATTGTGGCAAGGAGCTAAGAGCCCACATGGACAACTAGAAAGGTAGATGGCATACAGTACATAACAGCAGAGCACACCAGCTTTCTCAGGGGAATGTGCGCTGATAATCACCTTTCAGCACCATAATGTGGACTGAGAAACTTTAAACAAATGAGAAGCTGGCTACAAACCACCTAACTGGCATATATTAAGGTCAGACATGATTCATGGTGAGTACTCAGGTCATTTTTGGTTACTGTTAAATACATTCCACGCTACACAGAATGATGCAGTCACTTAGAAATCAAGGTTATTTATTATGAAAACCTACAGGACTCCTCAGATCGGCAGAGAGAACCTGTTTCCCTTCCACGTGGTCCTTAAACCGACGACGGGCTTCTTCTAATGTTGTCTTATGTCCTGCTTTTCCTAGTTTGCCCAGGACCAAGCCCCTCAGGAGTGCATCTAGATGACCTGATTGAGAAGTAAAAGAGACACAGAACTACTTACAAAGCCTGTTTTTACAAATATGCCACTTCAATATCTTATAATTGTGTTATACCATGTCTACAATCGTGAACAAACAGAATCAACTACCTTAGTACTTAAGAGAACACTTGGTTTAAATTTATCAAAGTGTAAGAGTGATATGAAGTTCTAAATAGACTAGACAAGCAAATAAATTTGCTGACTTTGTACTCACAAATGCCAACTATCTGAATTTACCTAAATGTTCATTCCATCTGAGTTATCACACAGCTAAGGATTGTGACAGAAACAGGCTTAGATCACGCAATTGTAATCTACAATCCAGAGAAAGGCTACATACAGAACTAGTATGCTATGTATAAGAAATTAAAGTCTTAGATTTTTAAAATCAAAATCTTATGGATCTATTACTCCAAAGATATGCAAATGGTCAATAAGTGCATAAAAAGATGTTCAACATCGTTGGTCATTAGGGAAATGCAAATCAAAACCACAATGAGGTACCACTTCACACTCACTAGGAAGGCTAGAAAAAAAAGACATAATAACAAGTGTTGACAAGGACATGAAGAAATTAGAACTCTCATACATTGCTGGTGGGGATGTAAAATGGTGCAGCCACTTTGAAAAAAAGTCTGGCAAATCCTCAACAAGTTAAACATATGACCCAAGAGAAATGAAAGCATATGTTCACACAAAAACTTACATACAAAAGTTCACAGAAGCATTGATAATAGTCAAAAAATAGAAATAATCCAAATATCTATCAACTTATGAATAAAAAAAAAAGAATAGTCATACAATGGACTATTATTCAGCTATGAGAAGGAATGAAGTACTGATACATGCTGAAGCATGGATGAACCTTGAAAACTTGCTAAGTGAAAGAACCTCTACAGTGCTAATAGTAAGCCAGACACAAAAGGGCATTATTCGATTTATATGAAATGTTCAGAATAGGCAAATTCCATTAGACAGAAAGCAAATTAGTGGTTGCCCAGGACTGGGGTTGCAAATTAGGGGTTGCCAGGGAATGGGGAGTGACTGCCAATGGATATAGACTTTCTTTTGAGGGTAAAGAAATTGTTCTGGAATTAGATGGTGGTGACGGTTGTGTAACCTTGTGAACCCGAACTGTATACTTTAAAGGGTACATTTTATGGCTTATTGATTATATCTCCAAAAAAAAAATTAACACTAACACACAAATCTGATGGACTGTAACAACACAGCCAAATAAGTTGTAGTATATTCATACAACGAAATACTACTCAGCAATAAAAAAGGAACAAACAACCTGGATGTATCTAAAGAACATCATACTGAGTGACATAAGCCAAATATAAGAACAGAATAAACACACACATACACACAATGATTCCATTTTATAAAGTTCTAGAAGAGACCATATTAATCTAGGGTAAAAGAAGTCCAAATAGTGTTTGCATCCCAGAATAAGACTGGTCAGGGGGGAATAACACCTTTGGTTATTAGCAAATGGTAGAAAATAATTATATTTAAAGCTCTAAAATCACCATTCCCAACATTTTCTCACAGAGAACACATGTAGAAGGCCAAATAACTTCCTTAATTCAGAAAACTGGCCCCTGTGTCTCTCAGCACCTTTACAAGTTGTACATAAGGTACTTGATACTTATGGTAATAATAAAGTAATCTAAAATTCTCTGTAGCTTTGCTTGACTATAAATGAGCCTTTAGAATTCGTAAAAGACTTTTATTTCCACCATTTGCTTTGTGCACAAAGCACATTTAGAACAAATACATATAACCATCACTGTTTTAATACTGGTGACCCATGTAACTTCACCAGTAGGCTTAAAAGACCTAAGTCTTAATTTCTGGCTGGCTGAACACACAGTAACATCTAGCAGATACAAAGATGATGTTATTGACACTGTTAACCACAGATGAACAAAAAAAGGACCGATTTCTGATCAATTCTTTCCCATTCAGTACATCCATTACCTTCTCCAGGTTTGGGGTCCCAGCCCAGTCTCTCCCCTATAGGTGAAAAGACATCTTTCACAAACTCCTGGATTTCCTCATAGAAGTCTGTGTGGGACAAGAGAGTTGAGAGAATCCCCAGGTTACAGCTCAGGTCGCTCCATACAGTATAATTGGGCTCATTCACAAAAGCCTCCATGACTTTTAGAACCTCTACAGTGCTAATGATTCCAGCTCGAGCCTGGGATAGGAAAAAACATAAATTAGCCTACTCTTCAAATAAAAACAAAGCAAAAAAACACAAGCATGCATTTTTGGCATTATCTACTACTGGTTAGTCATCTCTTCGGTTTAAATAAAATCAGACTACATAAACTTAGAATACTATAGACTTTTATAGAATAAAAATCCTAGCATGACAATATCTTATTTACTTTTTTGATCTTTATTAAAGAGCCACTTAAAAAATATGCTAAAATTCCACCAATTTGGAAAAAAAATAAAAATAAACAAAGAAAACAGTTAACTTCCTATTTCGGGGGCCTTGGCTTTGTTTTTCTTTTGAAAATTTTCATTTTCAGAAAAGCTGCAAAAATAGTTAGGGCTTTGGTTTTTGACAGAGGCTCTTTCAAAACTAGACCTGTAAACTGTGTCAACTTTAGCTTGTCCTTTACTCATTTCTAAAAGAATGCATACTGGAAGGCACTACAAACTCAGAGTCCTTTCACAATCATTTAAGACAGTTAGGAAAAAGAACTTCTGTTACAGCAGCCAACTGCACAAACACACCACTCTCCTGGGACAGGTCTCTCTCAGCAATGAGATCAGCAGATGTGAGGTTTTGTGCATCAATGCTAATCTGTGTTTATACAAAGGAGGAATCCAAAACCAGTTACTGCAGAGGGGAGGGAAAACTTCAAGTCCAATTTAAAGGAACACTAGGAGGAATCTGACAATTTTATCACAGTCAAGGATATTTAGAAATTATCTAACCTGTGTTAGAGTCATAAAGATAATACTACTAATTGCTGCTTTAAATCTTTTTTGGGACAAAGCCAAAAATAAATATAATTCTAAAGCTAATGGGCTATTATAATTGAGTAGTAATAGAATGTTAAAAAATTCTAGATTTTTCCAGCAAATTACAATCATTATTTTAGAAAAATATAAATCACTCTGAATCAATTAAGTATTAAAAAAAATCAGTAGGGAAATTTCTTCAAGGCTCCTATCTATTTCTATGGAAAAGAAACTTTGCCTTATAGAAGATAGTTTAAGTACAGTTGCAAAAAGCTGACTTAGGAGTAGTGAAATGGGATTTGTTTCTGGTAAATAATATAGGTTCAATCTTATTATGTAAATTAATAATTAGTCATTTGCCCTAATCCCAAAGGCATTCAACCTTCAGGAAGAACTATATTCTTCTAATTATGTTTCAGTTAGATACTCAAGGAAAAACAAAATCCTTTAATCAACAAAATGCATCATACTACTTGAGAGAGTGTCTCACCAAGGAGAAGAGGTCATTCTGTAATCCAAGTCGATCCACAGGGGGCAGAGAAAGGTCACGAATGCCTGGTAATAAACTTTCCAACATGGCTGCGCTGTACTGGGTCCGATAAAACCCAACTGTTCCCAGGTTTAACTGAAAAGATATCCAGTAGGTATTATGAAACAATTGCACTTATTTTTTAAGTCAGTCTTCTGTAGCTGTACAAGGAGTTCTGGTTTCAGTATATTCGGATGAAAAACAACAAAGATCATATATACCAACAGACCGAGATTAAAATGAAACAACACATTAAGATAGAAATCAGTTATCAAAGATGAATACAGAAAAAGAAAACATAAACTTGACATGGTAGGGGCCAAAGTGAGACAGTAGAAAGAACATGGCAGGGAGGCAACAATGTGGATAAGTTTCTATTTCTAATCTCCGTGAACAGTTTTAAGTTTACAAAAGTATTTACTATGTATAAAAACACTTGGACAGTGGAATCTCTGAGGAAAACTATGCCTTTACAAATATTGATCTACTGAACCCAGAGCCTCAATGAAATAACAATTGTCAGGTCCTAGCCTTTAAAGACTTACATGGAATTAAAAAACAAGGTCATATAATTTTTGGAGGGAGGTAATCACTGACTGTCATTCTCTGTAGGCTATTCGCCAACAGTCAAAAATGTTTCTGATAATATTTACATACAAAATATTTTAGTGGTAAAATAATAGTATAAGATATAAATAAATAGTAAAAAATCACTTCACAGTTCTAAAAAAACTATTATTTTATTGATTCCCTTTATCTTTTACTATAGGGATAACAACTTTATTTACCAAATTACAATCATAACTTTTTTCTTTTTTAAGAAAATGTTCATATTGTTATTTAATCTTCCAAATTATAATTTCAAACAGTGATATACCATTCCACTGACTATATTTAAAAAACTAAAACAGAGGGAGAAATGGCTCTTTTCAGAAAGCATGGAAGTCCAGCCAATGTATAATTCCTATTAGGAACCTATAATTGGAAGAAAAGTTTGTAGTAGATACTTTCATTATGAAAGGTACAGAGTACAGAATAATAAAAAATGATATTTACCAACTATTATTTTTGTGAAATGGTTTTAAAACACCAGCTAAAGGAATTTCACATTTTGCTGACATGAACTGATTATTATATGTCTCATCTCACTTAATTATAGTTGTACACATACGATGACAACACATCATTGAAGTCAACATGTCATTACAATGACAGAACAGTTTGAAGTTGCAAGACTACAGATGTTTTGGTTAATGTGACTTTATACATAGTCAACTATTTTTTTCTCTTTAATTCTAGCCCTTAGTATGTGCTTATCTACCACTGTCTTACCTGACATAAGGACAACACTATTGGAAAACTGGCCCTAAATTTCACACAGGCAAGTTTAGAAATGTTTTTTTCCTTTGCAAATCCTAGTCTAAACTGAAGCAGAATTTAGAACCAGCCATAAAATGCATAAAGGAAGTTAGAAAAATAAATCAATTTAGATAAGATAAAAATGGCCATGTCATTTCCAGACTCACCTTTACCCATTGGTCTGGTTTGACATTTTTCAAAACCACATTCATCTCTGGCTTGTCCATTAGAATTTTCAGTTTGACATAGTTGGGATCTTCACTAGTAGAGACTGTGATAGGAACCATCCATTGGGGACAGTCTTCTCCTTGAGCAAGAGAGGAACAAATGGAAAACTTGAAAACACAATGTCTCATTGGAAAAAATGGAAGGTAAGGCGGAGAGAGAAGACTAGTATCCTATGCATAGGCTTGATTCTCACTGTTAAACCAATAGCTCATTTTTATTTGTATATGAACTTTCTGGTAACCTAAATAATATTAATTCAAAAGAAAAGAGAATTTATTAACAAAATCACAATAGTCTAAAAAAAAAACAAGATTAATCACTTATAGAATCACAAATACAGTGATTTTAATTTAATTGTTGTTTTCCCTTTATAGAGCAAGAGAGACAGCAATGACTTTACTATTTTAAAAGAAATTTCAAAGCCCTCACATAGCATTTAAAAATAAATTCTAAGGTGCAGTCCTTAACGGGTATATATACACTGCTGAAACACTAAAGGGTTATTTTTTATTTTTCTGATAGACAGGATACACCCTGGGAGCTGCTAGATTCCATCATGGAGGAGTCATATCTAAAAGCCAAAGCTTTTATAAGGCAGATACATATGCTTTCTTAGGTACCAGACAGAAAAATTGACTTTTCAATAAGATGCTGAACAAAAGAGAGTCACTGTCCAGTAAATTAATAGAACTATTTTAATAAGTTACATAGCTTTATGATATCAAACTAAATCACAAATTAAAATTTCCTCCTGACACTGGGATGTTTCAAGTTTTAATATTGCCTACATTGGTCACAGAGTATTAGAAAAACCTGCAAAACCAGTCAGTCCTACAATGCAGATTGCAGGTATGAGGGAGAAAATGACAACTGTGACACTTAGGGATTTATTTGGATGATACACCTATCATCTGACCTGTCAGACATATTCATTAAGAGTAATTCTAAATGCTAAGAAAGGTCACTGGTGGAAGGCTATATCTCTTAACCCTAATAGAGTGCATCACATTTAGGTGGGTAGAACATGACAAAGCACTGGTGATAAGTGCTATTTTAAAGGAAGTCCACAAGGTACATAAAACTTTATTTTTTTGATTTTTCAATTAATTTTTAATTTCCTGGATAAAAGAGTCTAATGACATGTAGAAATACTGAAAAACACAGAGTTGAGTGATAGTTAAGGGTATAAACTCTTGGAAACCAACTATTTTATTTGAATTCCTACTCATTAATTAGAGTTAACTCAAGGTGACTTTGGGCAATTTAACTAATCTAGCTGTGCCTTAGTACCTTCATTTGTAATATGGAAATAACATTACCTAACTATTAGGGTTGTTGAGAATACAAAATAAGGGTCAGTTATAGTGCTTAGCACAGTGACTGGTACATTATACATCTAAATAATCATTAGGCTTTATTTATTTATTTATTATGCCCAAGAATTAAAAAAAAAATTAGCCACCCACACAAATGTGTATCAAGTGGTTTTTTTAGATATTAAGGCTAGCGACATCACTAGGGTGTTCCCATTGGGTGTTCCCATTCTTCATTTGTTATAGCATCCAATAATACACAGAGACATGGAATTTCAAAAATCTAAGAATATGACAATATAACAAATACCTCATGAATCTACTTTTTTGATTTTCTGGATTTCATTTTTATTATAATTTCCTTGTTTTTATTTAATTATATTAAAAACATTTTAAAATGGATAATTATTTCCTATTAGTTGCAACACTACTAGTATGGTATCTAAATTCATTATCAGCTCTCACTTACCAATAGCCATTTGCTTACTTACCAACATATGGTCCACTGGCACAGAACTTCCTTTGGGACAACTTCAGTAATCTGTCATCTTCTACCTAAAGAAGCAAGACAAAGGCTATGGTAGTATCAACACTTTTTTTCTTTTTTGGGGGCAGGGGCAACATTCCTATGACAAAGTAGAAGGTGAAACCAGTACAATCAAATGTCTCATGAGTACGCAAAATGCAATAGTGATGAAGATGATGATACTATAGAATGGGAGAAAAGTCACTATTTCTCACTTAGGTCTCAGAATAATAATACACTAAATAAAAGACCAGGTTCTATGTAATATGGGCCCTCAGAAGAAATATGTACCTGGATGAGAACTTAGATTAAAATTTTCAAAGGGATGCATAATAATAAATAATAAAAAGTAAGTTATTTTAATCTTTACTGAGGAAGTTTATGTCTTTAGTCTTTTCATTTCCAAAAAGTGGCAACATTAAATTAGCATGTGGATTCAACATTAAAAATTCAAATTTTTAGAATGATTGATATACATGAAAGAAGCACACACCTTGTTTTCAAAGGGTGAGCTTTGCAATGAACACAAAAAACGCAAAAGAAAAAATTGCAAAAAACTAAAAAGCCAGAAGCAACAAAGGCTAGTATGTATTTTAAAAAATACGTCAACAAAATGCAGTTATTTGTTTCATTTATCATTTGTTACTATACCCCAGAACATTTTAAATGACACAAGATGTAACAAATTTAAGATGACCTAAATCAAAATTAAAATTGGGCCAATGACCTTTATGGATAAACTGACTATAAGAGACAGAACTGAAATACTGAAAAATTTAAGGAAGCAATGGCTACTTTGATGCCACAGAGAAACCACTAATTAACGTAAACACTACATCATTGATTAGTTATGTATCACAGATTTCCTTGAAAAAGTTGAAAGGTGACTTTTAAATGGATTCAGAAATAAAACAAAAATATTTAAATTTAGAGATATAAAGTGAGAAAGCGATCAAGATTTAAGATTAATAACATATTTTGTGTTACAGAGCTCTCATTTTTTAAAAAGAATAAAGAGTCACAGGCTTTTTATTGTAATGAAAATGGAAGATGAATTTGGCTATGCTTATGGACAAAAAAAACAACAAAGCAAAAAAAATAAAACCTTGAAAGCAGTTTGATGGAAAACTTAATTGAGTCTCAATAATATTGGAAGTGAGGTATTAGTGTCCTGTGTTCTACCTGAAAAGTGTGCTTTGCTTGAAAAAAAATTATAGCCTCATAGCTTTTTGTGTAATCATTAAATAGTTTAATAGATCTGAGGTGTTGATAGTTTTTGAGGCAATGAAATTCCCAGAGGTGAAAGGAATAATCATCGCTGTTTTTATTCTTAAAACAGTCAGATAAAATGAAAACTACTTGTTAATGTATATAGAGTGTCAATATCAAATTTGATCAGACATCTCTTACACCTGACTAATTCAAAATGGAGAAGGAAGACTAGAAAGAAACATAATGGTCACAGTGGTAAGTCACTAAACTTATAGATATCCTTTTCCACCAAATAGAACTGATTCACTAAACTGCCTTTTCAAATGCTTGCAGCCAATCTAACTGAGAGGTCCTCCAATGTGTATACTTTATTATAAAATACAATTGTTTATGGTTAAGAAGGGCTCTGGAAGGTTGCAAGCACTCTAACATACCTTGTAAATCTGGGTGCATTTTTAGAGTACAAAAACTGGTTTTAATGTCATCTAGAGTTCTTAAAGTACAGAAAAGCAAAGGACTGAATTTCATTTACTAAAATATCAGACAAATTGAGGAACTTTTATAAGTTTACCTGTTCTGC
Source organism: Pteropus alecto (assembly GCF_000325575.1). NCBI lineage: Eukaryota > Metazoa > Chordata > Mammalia > Chiroptera > Pteropodidae > Pteropus > Pteropus alecto. Next base: position 3,448,236 of record NW_006443570.1, on the reverse strand, counting down.
TTCCACATAAATGAGCGGGAATCCCATTTGTTTGGTCCAGGTATTCATTACCGCTGCTATCGGTTTACCACTAGCACTTTCTAAACTTTCCCAGAGATCCTCTAGGAAATAAACACAAAGAAAATCTAAATGTTTACATTTTTATTTCCCTAAAAAATTCAGAAACTTTATATAACTCTTGACATTGCATTGCTGACAAACTCTTTGGTTCTTTCAGGTTTAGGAAACAAACAGTGGGCCAAATTAATGTCCCCACTGCATCTCCATTAAGTTAACTCTATCGCAAAAATTGGTCTTATATTCTAAGATGTCCTTGTTTCAATTTACTAAAAAATTATAAAATATAATAAAAGAAAAACAGGTGAGTTTGAACAGGAAGAAATAGAAACAAACAAATGGAAACATATTCAAGGTCACTATTAAACTATCATTCACAAACATAAAACTATTATACCCATTCAATTAACAGAAGTTAAAAAATAGTCAATAATGCTGATGAGGCTGAAGTAAAACTCCTGTGGGTCAAACAGCAGTAGAGGTAGAGTGAGCAAAACAGTAATACAATGTGATACATACTATAATGGGGGCATGAACAGAGGAAATCACTTTTAAAAAATCTAAAGGAAAAAAAGACTTCAAAAGAGTTGAATTTTGGTCTGCATCTTGAAGAGGAGTTGTTCATTAGACAGAGAAAAAAAGTTCATTCCAGGTAGACAGAATAAATGGTCTATGTACAAAGAGGAAAGTATAAGAAAAGAGAAAACATCAAAAACAGCAATATGTGCAATAAGCTGAGGGTGGAAGTCACATGTGTGGGAGTAATGGGTGATGAGACTACACAAGTGGGTAAGGCTGAACTGCTGAAGACTGTATGGCTCACAAAGAAGTTCATTCGTGAAGGGAACGTGGCATCTCAAGTATTTTTAATCAGTTAGGGTAATGCAATCAGATATTCACTTCAGAAAGATAACCCTGCCTAGACTCAGAGTGAGAAATGAAATTGAAGAGAGTGGGGCAAAGCAAGCAGTGAGTTAATAGGTAACTGTAGAATTCAGTGGAGAGATAACAAAGCATGAATTAAGGGAAGCGCAGTGAGGATAGAAAAAGTACTGGAACTGCTGCAAAAGGATAAAAATCATGGATGGTAACCAAAATGTATTTCAACTGCCAATTGTCTTTCATAAATCACAAAAACAAATCAAAAAAGGTACATGTAGGCCTTGCTATTCAAACTGTGGCCTATGAACTAGTAGCACTGGCTTCATCTGAGAGCTTGTTAGAAACGCAGACTCTCAGGCCTCACCCCAGACTTACTGAATTAGAAACATTTTAATAGACCCCAGGTGACTGTAAGTACATTACTGTTTAAGAAGCATGAAGTTCTTTCCTCGTATATTATATACAGCCATACCTTGGAGATATTGTGGGCTCTGTTCCAGAATACCACAGTAAAGAAAATATCTCAAAGCAAGTAACATGAATTTTTCAGTTTCCTAGTCCAGATAAAAGTTAAATTTATACTATAATCTATTAAGTGTGAAATAGCATTATGTCTAAAAAAAATGTATGCACCTTAGTTAAAAAGAACTTTATTTCTAAAAAAAAACTCACCATCATTTGAACCTGTTTGAAAAATGGCAGCAATAGACTCGCATGGTTGCCATAAACTTCAATTTGTTTAAAAAAAAAAAAAAAAAAAAAAACCAATATCTGCAAAGCACAATAAAACAAGGTATGCCTATATATGTATGCATGCCAAAGACTCATTAAACTTGCAGGAGTACATTTTTCTGTACTCTTTCTTTAAGGAACAGAATGCCTCTCTATTTTATAAACCAAAATGGAAATTTACGAGTAAGGGGTGTCAAGGTTACATCATGTCCTGAACAGAGGAGATACTGTATTTTTAAATCACAAACCTCAGGAAGAGCCCATGGCCAGGACTCTCTGAACTTTTGTCATTCTGTTAGGCACTAATGACATTACATAAATCTACTTGTTTTTTTAAACTATTTTTTCTCCACTAAGAACTCAAAACTATGACGTTGGCTCATAGTCAATTAATTCTTATGCCTTTTATTCATCATTTTGACTCGGATATCCAATAAATTATAGACCATCATACATCTTGAAACTCTGTAATTCCACAAGTTTACTTCTAAAAATGGTTAATTTGCAGCTATTTTAATGGCCAATGATTAATTGAGGGCAATAAAACCAAATCATCAAAAAGAATAAGCTCTGGTAAGGTAAACAGAACTCTTCAGACTCTTTTAAGTGGCAAAACACTGAGCTCTAGAAACCAGACTACTGGAGGATGACCAAAAGGTTAATGGGCCCTAATTTAACAAATGGCATCAAATAAGTCAACTTTTTTTCTATCCATCACATAGAAAGTCAAGCAGTTAGAAAAAAATTAAATGTCCCACTCTCGACAGAGTGCCAACATTTTCCATTTCTAACTCAAGCTATTAAAGATTACCTGTGGCAGCATTCTTTTGCTGGAACTTGGTTAAATACATGTTCATTCCTTTTTTAAAGTCCTGAGAAAACACAATTTTTAAAATTCAAGAGTCACCTCAGAATTTACAGTATATTTCCATATTAATATTCAAAAGTTAATTTACTCAAATTACTTGAAAGTCAGATATACTGAAAAACATATATCACCCTAATGTCTACTGCCTTTTATTAAGAATGCATAAATCTTTGCCTTCTATTTTTTGCTTTTAAGTTTTATAGTAGCCTCCTGCCCACTCCCTAAACATATCTGTACACGGTTCATCTAAGGTAGTGGTCCCCAACCTTTCTGGCACCAGGGACTGGTGCTCCTATGAAAATCTAATGCCTGATGATCTGAGGTGGAGCTGAGGCAGTGATGCTAGTGCTGGGGAGTGGCTGCAAATACAGATGAAGCTTTGCTCACTCGCCTGCCGCTCACCTCCTGCTGTGTGGCCTGGTTGCCAACAGGCCATGGACCGGTACCGGTCTGCGGCCCAAGGGTCAGGGACCCCTGATCTAACGGATCACAAGAGTCAATATAAAAAGAAACAAAGATAAGTCAAAGCAGGGTAATATCCTTTTAGATTCTAGAAAAAATTTCTTAAGAATTTAATCTAAATAAAATTTGACATTTTTCCATGTAAAACTATGATTTCAGCATAAAAGAATGGAAGACTTTTAAAATTGCTTTTTTACCTTATCCCCAATGTAGTCATGTAGCATTCGGATGACAGATGCACCTTTGCTATATGATATAGCATCAAATATCTCATCAACTTCAGAAGGATGGCCCACACTGACCTGGCAGACAGTGTGATTCAGGGTTATGACAGGAAGCAGACAGCCTGTAATACTGAATTACATAAAAGTCTTTCTAGGAAAACCCTTCTAACTAAAGTAATAAGATACTTTTCTTCCTTTAGCTCACTCATAATGTATAATAATGACTCTTAAAAAGAATATAGTAACTAACACCAATAAAGTAAAGTATATAACATGATCCCACTTATCACTTAGGGTCCAATCTTGGTTCTGCTTTGTTGGGAGTCAAGTCACTACAGATTTGTTTACTGGTGGTGTTGGTGAGTGGGGGTGGGAAAGGGAGAGATGGAAACCATTTGCTTTCTTGAACTAGTGTAATGGCTTACAATTATGCAGGACCCTGGTTAAATATTTCAAAGTAGACTGTAGTCTAATTCTTTAGAGGCAAAATTTATACATATAAACTAGCTGAAATAAGAATAAGCTAACTCAGAACAATTAAAATATATATAAAAACAGACAATGACAATAAAAAAATATGTTCAGAATTTTCTTTGAAACAAATGTTCCCCTATGCATATTACCCAAAGTACGGTTCTTCCATATTCTTCAATAAAAAATATATTTAGTGAATGCTTACGAGTACACAGCAATTGCTTCTACAAAGATCAAATTTTAATATGGCCTACCTTAAGAAGAAACATAATTAGAACAGTCTTGCTAGATTTTCAAAACTGGAAGTACAAACCATAAAATCAAGTGAAATTACCCATGCAATTTTCTTTTCAGAGAGGTCCTAAGTATCTCTATAACAAATTACTTATTTCATTAAAAATGAGAGCAAATGGTTGAAATTATGGCTCACTTCAATAGGATGGCTGTTATCCAAGGCGTCAAGCTCTTGGGCACGGGTATAATCAGCAGAAACAAACTGAGTCCAGATATCATACTCTGGGAAGCAGTGGTCTACACACAGATATTCAATCCAGGATGCGAAGCCTTCATTTAACCAAAGATGAGTCCACCATTCCTAAAAACAAAAAAATATAATAAATATGTAAAGAAAATAAAATTTTCATCATTCTACTAATTTGAAAAACTCACATGTCCCTTCCATTATACTCTAAAACTTAAGACTTAATGATCTAAAATTCAATTCAAAACAATTAGTAAATTACTCACATATTGAATAAGAGATACCTATATAAGAGATTCCAAGAAAAGCCGACGTGCAATATTAGCATTATGCCTGAGGGACATTTTCAAAACATTGCTAAATAACATTTTACTACCAAAGGTAACAAAGGAAGAAGAAGGTGGGGGAAGGAACTCTTATGTGACAAAGGGGAAGAGAGTAGATAAATGTAGGCTTTTTTTCTCTAAATTATTTCCTATATTATTTCCTTACTTTTCAGAAAGAGATTTCGAACTAATTTTCACTAAAGTTGATTAAATTTATTATGAAAAGAAAGCTATATAGGAATTCAAGATAAATGCTAAAGGACTAATGCAATGGTGAAAAACAAAAAGGAATTTTAAAATTCTGAAAAGATCAAATATTTCCAATATTAAGTGATAAATAGCTACCTGTGTAACTGCTTTGTGTGCTTAACTAGTAGCCTCCACTAAGATAAGCTGGTACAAAGCTAGTTATTCTCCAGCCTATCTTTAAGCCATTAAATCTCAGTTAATGAAACAACTGACATCTAGTAACTAAAATAGTTACTCAAGTCCAGTCAAAAATTGTTTAAGAGCAATACAATAATGCACACATTTGCCCACTAAAATTTATTACTGGTCGTTTCAAAATAAAGTCATAAAAAATAAAGCCTGGTGGAAGCTGAGCAAAAAAATTATTTAGTAAAAACAAACTTGCTGCATTAAGTAGAAAAAAACATTTCTGTACATATTTGAATACTGGTATTCATACTTAATTCATAGCATACTTAATTCTATATAAAATTATATTTCAAAATAAAAATTTTCACCCCTAAATAAAATTTAAAACATCCACAGCAAAAGGAAAGGGTTTACTTTCAAGGGCTTTCTTTACAACTCTCTCAGACATGTCATAGTTGTTAAATGTCTTACTTTCTTGCTTATTTCTGTGACATATGGACTCAACCAACATTCAAGTCAGGTTCTGCTCTTTGGCAACCTAAAATGCCATCAGGGAATTTGGCAGGCTCCAGAATCTCCAGTTCTTTCATTGCAGAGGTACTTCTAGTTCATACTAAACCCTGTGATCCCTAGCTCTAACATAATAGGTTTCCATAGATAGTATTTATTTAGAGTAAAAGAGAAAGGTCAAGAGTAGACAACAATGCTCATTCACTGCAAATATTATAATAAACAAGGATTTCAATGAGATATAATTTACTTATTCTGTAGTTTTTTTGCCCTCATTTCTACCAAATTTCAACTTAACATTTTAGGAAATGAAAAAACTAACCCCTAAAAACATTTCAACCTAATCAAAGAAGTGTGTTATTTATCAGGTTACTTTTCAGCTAGTGAACTATGTAATAAATATGACACAGGAAACTACGTTTAGCTTGGAATCTCACTATGTGGAATCTCTCAACCTATGAGGAATTTTGTTCTCTTACCCAAATTAGTATCATGACTTCCCCCACTAGCAGGCAAATTCTAGAACAGTTCAGAAAATATTTTCTGTTGAATAAAGACTGTCCACATGTTCTTGATCAACAGAGATTCTGAAAAACACTTTTCAATGTGGACCTTTTAAAATCATGTTCTTCTAGTGGCCCTCTTGGCACAGTGGGCAGTGCATCAGTCTCATAAAATAAAGTTTTTCTATCACTCAATATTTTTTTGGCACAATATTCCAGGCAAACCTGAAATACTACGTAGCCAAAATAATATATAGCAGGATGAAGATAAATATATTTGAGCACTTAAAAATATTAAATACCATAGTAACAAGATTTCCAAACCATTGATGGGCGAGTTCATGTCCCACAACCAGAGCAACCCACTGGCGTGATGAAGAACAGGAGTTTTTTGGATCAATAAGCAATGCAGTCTCCCTGTGTTAAAACAAACAAAAAAATTAAACAATAAAAGTACTGCAATAAAAGCATGCATGCACAAGTGGGGAGGGAGATTCAAACAGTAAATAAGGTGGTCAAGTTAGGCTTTAGAGATGTCAGAAAAACATTTCCTTAGAGTATACAGGATATAAAAAGTTCCAGGAAGATTAACAACTACGTCAAGAGAATTCTACAACAGAAGATGAAGCTGTGACACAAATTTAACTATCAGTTTGCTGACTGGACAGCCGCATGAAATTTTAGAAAAACTTTGTCTAAGGGATTAGGGATTATTATGCTAAAGAAAGAAGACAGTTCTTCCATGAAAAGGCAGGGAGTGGCAAGTGGGGAGAAGATGCATTCCACAGATCCAAAAAGAACACTGAGCAGGTTGTCTAAAACTTAGCTCATCGAAGAAGGCAATTGAAAGTAGAAGGCAAAAACTTGTTTACAGATCCTGCTTCAAAAATTATACAATCCACATGTTTATATTGTGGCAAGAGACATGTAAAAACTTGGCTAGAAATTATTAAATTAGGGCAAGTTCTTCAAGCTGAATAACTATGAAACTACTGGGAGGAAGAGAAGGCACCGAAATGAGAAACTGAGCCAAAAATATACCTAAAAATCTTACTAATGCCAGATGCTCACTTTAAAATCTCACACTCTCAGAGGGTAGCATCGAGGGTGTTCATCTGCATTTCTGAAATGTGCCCGGAAGTAAGGGTAGGTAGGAAAATTTATGGCAAATCGAAAAGCAGAAAATACTCAACTATGATCAGGAGTGAAGCTCTTATGAAATCAGTGATTGAAAAGATAAGGCAGGGTAATGCATCATTAACATACCTATAAGTAACAAGGCCCCAGTTCTCCATGGCACCTTCATAAAATAAATATAAACATTTATTGATATATATACATACTTCCTTCCTCAAAAATCACAAAATTCAAAAAAAGCTATTACAATTCAGCAATAAAATGAAATTTACTTTACCAGCTGCAAAGTCTGCAATAGCAATGAGATCAATTTTAGGTAGAGGATAAGGAACATTGAAGTAGTCCTTATAAAAAGGCAGGGTTTTAGCAGCAACCTATAAAAGTATAAACAAAAGAACCATCTGATATATATTTTATTGTAATTCATACAGAAATCCACAAAGGAATCCTGTTGCAAGCAAAAGTATCTCACGTTACTAGAAATCAACCTTGGGAGCTCTACCTCCAAAGACTGTCTTAGCCCCAAGATTTGTATAGGTTGGACAAACTTTAATCCAGTTATAACTTGAGATGAAAAATATAATTATATATTTTCCCACCCAATCTCTGGATATATAAATTCTACTCTAATATTTTCTTAATCATTATCTTGTAAAATGTTAATGCAACACCAAGGTTGGTAGTTCCAAAATTCTATTAAAAATAAAACCAAAGTAGCACGACAAATTTCAGATTAAATGATAAATAACTGTACTAATAATTGATCAGAAATGTAAATTCCCCAACCTGGAGTTATGGACTGTTGGAACAATCCTCTTCAAGTACATTTACCTCTAACGCAAATTTTCCTTGCTCTGCTTTGCCAACAGGGGTGTAAACACGGACACACACACCATCTTTTGACCTTGTTTCTACAAAGTCATATTCACCCACAACAAATGCCACCAGATACGTAGACATGACAGGTGTGCGGGCAAACTTCACTTCCACTACATTTTCATCATCAGGGTATGGTTTAAAAAAAAAAAAAAAAATTAAACAGATTTACATCAAATACCTTAGAGCAAGCACTATCCCAAAACTGTAGGCTTTGCGAACTCTCCTTCCTCCTTTCCAGCACTGCTTACTTCTCTATACCAATTCATCCAGTGCTTTTATGCTCTCAAGATTTTCCTATTAAGAAGTAATCTAATAACGTATTCACACTAAGAAGTTTGAGGCTAAAGTGTTAAAACTACCAAGGATTTGTAAGCGAAAAGAAACAACTTTTCTTGAATACCTATTATATGCCAGGCACCAGGATGTTTTAAGATAGACCTCAATACTTTTCACATGAAATAAAGATAGAAGACAACAATTATTAATAAAAAAATAAAATGTAATTGTGGAATCTACATTTCAAAGGGTACAGAGTTCTAGATTTAGAGCATTCTCTGTGCCAAAGTTGGCTCTAAGCAAATTTGTGAAGAGATCTCTACTTTACCTTTGGCGTCTCCAATTTCCCTTTGGTGTTCTCCTTCTTTTTCCTATACAGGCCCTCAATTTCCTCAAGCTCTCTCTAGTCTTTCCTCCTAGGAAGACTTATTTAAGAACAGACTTGATAAATTCATACTAAATTGTAAATGAATATTCAGTTCAATAAATTAGCCTCCTCTCTACGAATATTTGAGAAGAGAATGGCATTCTATCTATGGAATTCTCTCCACCAATAAAGGAGGCAAAGCCAGTTATTTCCAGGTATAGTAGTCTTTTTCAAGTTTTCTAGATTCATATTATAGGCTATAGGCTACGCTATGTCTTAAAGCAGTCCTAGACAATACACTTCAAGTGGTGAATGCTTAATCTATTTATGAATGAGATCAATGACATCGGTGAAGACACTATACTCCAAAAATACAATCAGCCCAAAACCTAAATACTCTTCATTATGTGTCTATATCTTTTGGCATTTAATAAGAAAGTCAGATATTTTTCCTTTCAGGTAATATTTATTAAACTCATCACTTAGGTTTCCAAATTAAAAGAAGTAGATAATCTTATTAATGTAGTTTACAAGAAATCTCTTTCATGGGGTGGGAAACTCTAAATAAGCAATTAAGAAAAAGAGGGCTTACTGGAAATAATAAAACTCACATTTGTGTTTCTATTATGTATCAAACACTATGTTAGGTGGTTTCATGCTATCCCATCTAATCAGCAATCTACGATAAAAACTTATACTTACGAACACATACATACCATGTTTGATAAAGCTACTCTGTCTTTAGGAACAACCAATGAGATATCAAAAGTTGCTTTGATGGCAGGCTCATCCCAGCAAGGAAAAGCCCTCCGAGCATCAGTAGCCTTGAAAATATATATAAATATTACTGAATTAACCTAACAGCTATTTCATGAAGTAACTGTCATTTATTCATTCATTTACATAATTCATTCACTTGTTCAAATATTTACTTTCTTTTCAGTGCCAGGCAACAAGCTAGGCACTGACTACAAAGAAAACACAAGGCTTAGTATCACTGCCACATCAGCAATTATCCAGGAATGAGGTCTACTGCAGATCTTAACAATTTATAGTATTAAAATAATTTATAATTATATTTTTGCGTTTATTTTTATTTTCGTTTTTTTTTAAATATTTTGGTTTTTAATAAAACATTTCAAAAATTTAATGCAAGTGGTTTCATCAATACTGTTAACAGAACATAGATCATAGGAAGGTCAAAAGTATACTGTAAGCATTGATAGCTGGGAAAATACGACAGGTTGCCTCTCTGGCTTTTATTTCAAAAATAAAAATAAAAGTATTTTCAGAAACTGTGATATACTTCGTTCTTTATCTAGAATGGTATCAATGAAAATAATGACAGATGCTCTATCAATTCTAAGCAGGTCATTCATTTAATGGCATTTCCATATACTACACATAAAACTGTTACCACTTGACCTACTTAAAGAGACTTCATTCTTCCTTTAAAAAAATAATAAAAAAACAAAGCAAACTTGTTAAAGAAAAATAAAATTTAGCGGTTAAGTATAATATCAGTTACAAAAGAAAAAAGTTAGATAAAAAACAAAATAAAAAAATAGAGCCAATGACAAGATTCAGTGCCATAAAGAAAAGTAACAAAATATGCAGAGGTAGAGGAAGCACATACTTCTGCAAAAAGGGTTTCTCTGAGGAAGAATGTTAGATGGCTGCACTCTCAAAAAATTAAATTATAAATTCTATCAAAGAATAAATAAAACATTTGAAAAGTAAGTAGAGTATAAGAAAAGAAATAGCACAGAAAAACTTAAATTAGGAGCAGCAGCAGTACAGAAATGAATTTATACTAGAGGAAATTAAATGACACGAAATAAAGATTTAAAAGTTACTAAAATATCCAAAGGACGAATTGATGAAAGCAATCAAAGGTACATTTGAAGGATATACACTAGAGCTAAACCTATTATTAACTGATGTTCTTGAAGAAGAGATCAAAATACACACACACACACACACACACACACACACGAATACATACAGGTAATAAAACTTCAGTACCCCAATTGCTTTTATACTATGCACCTTTCTTAATTAAAATTATCCTCTTAGTAATTGGCACCTGTGGCTTTTCCTACTAAATTAACAGTAATGCTGCCATATATAGATATATATTTTCATTGCCTAACCCGCACTCCTAATTCCCTCCCTTCTATAATAAAGATAATTGGGTAAATATAAAATAAAAATCCAAAATCATGAATTATGGCCAAAGGCACTTAGCCTCAAATAATCACACAAATAATAGAATACATCTTTGTCAGACTATCTAATTTAAGATCGTAATACTTCAGAAAATAATACCATACCTCAAACTGTGTGACAGCAGCATAGCGTACCTCTCCAGAAGGGGTAGTATATTTACTTCTATAGAAACCTTTCATTTTGTCATTCAGCTCTCCAACAAAATCTATCTTTAAGGTTCCTGTACCTGTGATTGAGGATAAATGAAAACCATTTTTGTGGAAAAGTTAAGTATAAATTATTTTTTTAAAATGTCCTTAAGACACTAATTCAAAAAAAAAGACACTAATTCGGTTCGCTATTTATAATGTTTAAATCATCCCTTCCTTTCTCAAATACTCCTGGCAATGGAGAGAATATTTACTAAAGTACATGGTAGACTAATCCTAAAGTAAAACTTAAAATAATGTTTACAGTGGGTAACTGCTTAGAAAATTCTTTACTAACTTAGTCTCGAATCACTAATACATGAAGATAAAAACAGGAAAGGCACATTTATTATTAAATGTATAACATGCTATTGTGCATGGTGCTTTAAAAATATTTATAAACTTCGAAGTAGGTATTGTCTCTATTTTTTCAGATGAAGAAACTGAGGCTGAAAGTTAAATAACTTGCCCACGGTCACACAATTAGTTAAGTAACAAGAATGAGATAAAAACTTAGGCCTGTTTAGTCCAAAATTCATGCTCTCTGCCAATTATATCATGTAAATTAGTCCTTTTAGACGACTTCATGCCAATAACTATCAGTAAGACAAGACACTATCTGCTCAATCCAAAGGGAACACTGGTTCCATACTTTTGTAAGGAACTATAAAGAATACCAATAATTTGATCAGCAAAAGGGCATGAAACAAACTCTTACAGCTACTTCGATCATTTGAAATCTGATATTAAAGAAATACATTTAACCAATTATTAAATACAAATAAAAATGAATATTTATTCAACCTGAATATACATTCTATTGTCGCACAAGAGCAAAACCAATTAAGATAAAATGGGAGTTTTTGTGAGTATATACACTTTCTTTCATAACAGAAAAAAAGTAATTATCTAGCAGTCATCTACTAAATTCAGATGCATGACAAAATAATAATCCTATCTTACAATTTACGAGTCAAGTTACAAAAAAAACCCCCAAAATGTTGACTTTGTAAGTGGTTCTTTTAAAGTGCCTATTTATAACAGGATCTGGAGCATGAAGTCTAATAAATCAAAAACAGAGTTTGATTATAAAGTAATTAGCTAATCACACCAAAACTTTTATATCCTAATATAAAATCCTTAAACTGTTACTTTGGAATTCTGCAGAGCAACGACACTGACATTGTTCAAAATGTTCTCTTCCTTTCTCTTTCTGACATATCCTCTTGGATGTTCACAAAGTCAACTCTTTACCTTCCAAAACTGAATGTGCTCTTTGGAAAGCTCCAAGTCATAAAGAGTCAAGTCTACAGAATAAGTGAATGACAAACTGCAAAATGTTTCTAGATAAAACACTAAGGGCATCTATGAAGTAATTAAACTGATTTTATGTGCCTCCAATTGGTTTTGAAAGTGATTTCAAGTGAAAAATTCAGACCTTTGCAACAAAGTCATCACAAAAGAAAGTGCCACTCTTAAAAGTAATCTAGGAAAACAACACTAGACACTCAAATGAAGCTCAAATGAATAGACATTTGTGATTATTTTTTTAAAAATCAGACATTCTGTCTGAAGGGAACAATGCATACTTCTTTCTTTTAAAGAGAATGATAGATTACTGAGACAGTAAATATGAATACAGTAAAAGAATCTGAAAGAATTCACTTTAATAAATTTTACAAGGAATATCTAACAGATTATAAAAACCCACTACCTTTAAAGAGAACTGCTTGACCGAATTTTATGTTACAATTCCATAAATGGAATTGGCAAGTCTGTTTTCACTAAATTAACTGTTAAAATGTCTTTTAAATAACTCATATTCCATGGTAAATCTACTTTTGACTTTTCCTATTTGGAATAAAACTCATAACTAAATAAGAAAGGCTGCTTACACTTTTACTCGGTTTTAAATCTCCAAGGCCATCAAACCATAACAAGATATTGACAGTGACCACTTCCAAAAGTGGCATACTAAACAAAATACAAAGTATTGGGAAGGGTTATTACCTGAAATTCAAACAAAACACAAGTTAAAGTTTTTTAAAAAAATCGTTAACAAATTTAATTAGTGTCACATTGTACAATACTAATTACAAAATATTTACTATGAACATAGAATTTCAGGGCAAGAAAAAAAAGAAAAAAGGACTTCTTGATTAATTTCACTTATCAAATTTACACCATATTAAAGAATTGCTAGATTGTCTAATTTTATACCTATTTGCACACAAAATTTACAATGCTTCCTCAAATTACATACAATATTTCAAGATCTAATGTATGCAATATTTATCTGGTTGGTGTGGTAACCCTTTTAAAACATACAATGAGTTCATTTATAAATTAAACAACTGAAAAATTGGGACTTCCACCAAAAACCTTATCTGTTTAACGTTTAGGAGACCAAAATAATTGTAAAAGCTGAAGTAGATCTTGAAATACTTTAATAAAAACTTAATGAGCCTACTAAAGGCTATAAAATGAAACATTATACAAAAAGGGTCTTTTCCTTTGTGTCACCATTTCTTATGATACTATTTTTCACTCTTCAAAATGTTAATATCTTCTAGTGTTTCTCCAAATAAATGCCACTCTACAGGATTCTTAACCACTGATTCTGAGGTTCTTAGGTTGTACAATGATTATGGTAACTTAACCATTATTCTAGAATGGTGCCAGTTTCAGAAAAAATGTTTTACTTAGCTATGTAATAATACTTGACATGACTGTTAAGTTTGATGAGGCTAAACACAAAGGTTACTAATATCCTCCTAATATATGTTCAATATTTACTTAATTACCAGAAGATAGACCACTTGTACAACCTATTAAAATTTTGAAAAAAATAAAGACTTCATTCCTAAAGCAAAGAATAACTGGATAACTCTGACCCAGAGAATCTTGGGAAAATGTGGAAGCCAATGATTTTCAAACAGATATTTATAAATATTTAATAATTAAATATAGTCACATCTATAAATAAGATACTTTTAAATTCTAATTTGTATCAGTTATCTATATTGTTATATTGGCTAAAAATCTCCAAAACTGTCGAATTATAGTATACTAAAGATCATAATTTTCCCTGACCAGTTCCTTTTATTAGAAATGACTTCACAATTTACCAAGTCTGCTGTTAATAATACTTGCCAAGAATGATACAGCTCTCATATACTGATAATAAATAACTGCTTACATATATAAATAAGGGGAAAAGAAGGGTGCAGAACATTATGTGTGGCATTCTAACTTCTGTTTTAAATAGAATATACACAAATGCTTACAAAAGCATGGTATAGTTTTGAAAAGATATATAGGAAACTAGTTGCTTCTGAGGGGTGGAGCTGAGAGTTGAAGACAGGGATATAACGACAAACAAATTTTCACTATATATAATATCACTTGAATTTCAAACCATGTCCATGTATTATATATACTGCTTGAGTTCAAATCTAGGCTCTGTCACTTACCAGCTGCTGACCTTGGGCAAGTTAGTTAATTAAGCTATCTTTGTGCCTTAGTTTCTTTATCTACAAAGTGGGGATATTTATCTCAAAAAGGATTTAAATAAATTAGTATTTGTGAGGTACACAGAATAGTATCTGGCAAAGATTAAGCATTTACTAGATACATGCACATATTATATATATATACACGTATATTAACCCCCCCAGAAACATACATATCCCCCTTCTCAAGAGTTTCTGTCTATCCTTACCTGATGAATTCTAACAAAACATTCTGGTTTCTTTTGATAAATACAGTATCTTTAAGTTTTTTGATTTAATAAATAGTGTTGTCATATTTCCTAATGCTGAACAACTGAATCAATGCTATCTTTTTATTTTTTATACACGTTAGGTTTGGGTATTTTCTTGGACTATTTTAAAAACCAGTTTTTAAATATTATTGCTCCTCTCTTCTTCACATTTCATTAATTTCTGTTCTTAAATCTTTATTTTTCTCTTCTACTTTCAAGTTATCTGTTCTTTTTGTCTAATTTTGATCTTGATGCTTAGCTCATTAATTTTGTCTTTCTTACCTAAATATCCTCTGAGTAATGTTTTCCTGCACCCCAGATGCTTTGATATGTAGTAATTTCATTACTCAGTTCTAAAATTTTTCTAATTTCCATAACAAGTCCTATTTGACTCATTAATTTTCAGATATAATATTTTTAAATATACAAGGGATTTTTTTTGTTTCTCCTTTGCTACTAAATTTAATCTTTTCACAGTGTGAACACAGTCTGTGATAATACGGATTTAAAATTTTTTAAAGATTTTATTTTATTTCTATCAAAGTAATAGTTCATAGTATAAAACTCAAATTCATATACTACTACAGGTTTACATATATAAGCTGCAGGCCCCTGCTCACTGTCACCCTACTCCCCAAACTGCCCCCAGTAGCAACTCTGCCATTTTTAAATACTTTGCTTATACAGCTATTTCTTCACTGTTCAATTTTATAAATTTTCTTCTTACTACTGAAAAAGTGAAGTTTTAGCTACATCACATCTCCCATTCCTATATTTTTTATAAAGAATTAAATCGTCCCTGCCCTTGCAAATATGAAAATACCTTTATTTTACCCTCTTTAAATTCAGTTTGGCTAATCTGTTAGCCTTCCCCCTTCCTCCCAGTGCCCTCACCTCAGGGAGAATCTGGTTGAGAGCCTCACTTTATCCCAAAAAGTTCTAAAATCTGCTTTGGTGTGGGACTTTCTACATTTATTGATTTAGTCCCTCTCAATGTTGTACCTTTTCAAACTAAAGGCTCCTGCCCCATTAGTTCAAAGAAATTTTCTTGTTTTGTGTCTTTAATAATTTCCTCTTCCCATTTTCTCTGTCCTTTTGCTAGATGAACGTTGGGTTTGCTAAGTCCTCAAATCTTCCTACTGTTTGGAAGTATCCTCTATTTCATTTTCTAAAACTTCTACTGGATTTTTTTATTTTTTTAATTTCTATTTTATTGTAATTTCCAAAAGTTTTCTTGCTCTAATTCTTTCTGTTTGATGATATTCTGTCCTGTCCTTGTTTAATTAGTAGAATATTAAAAATATCTCTAAGGATATTAATTCATTTTGGGTTTTTTTGAGACTTTCTTTTCATTTGCTTTTGCTTCTTCCCAGTTCCTATACTTCAATTATACGTATTGTTTTGCTTTCTGTTCTATCTTTCATATTAGAAGTTTTATCAAATATCTAGGAATTATTATCCCAGAAATTTGGGCTTGGCCATGCTATTTGCTTTGGCAAATAAAATGTGAATGGACATCAAGTACACCGCCATCCATGTAGAAACTTTACACGTGTCTTTGTAGTCTGGCTCTGTCCCCATCCCTGAACTTCTGCCTGCTGCCATGTGAGAGAACAGCATGCTGCTATAGGTTCTAGAATGAGACTTGTGAGCTGAGTGGAGCTCAGTAAAGTTGGCCATATAACTACAGATGATTACCAGTCCTCACAGGGCATTACGTAAGCAAAAAATATTTGTTGTAAGCCACTGAGGTTTGTAATCCCATTTGTGGGTTAAAATGTACACATATACTTACATATAAATAGACTATTTCTGAAAAGATTCACCAGACAGTGGAAGTAGAAGTCTGAGAGAGGTAATCTCAATTTTTATGTTATATCCTTAGGTATTTTAAATACATGTTCATGGCAAAACATTATTATTATAATAATATCACACAAAAAAATCCTAGCTAGAAAAAAGCAAAACGCAAGGTGGTTAAGAGCCCTGAAATAAAAGACAAAACTCCAACTTAAATTTTTTTTTTAATTTTTATATTAAAGTTATATATTCTAAGTATAAAAATTACAGAAACCAGAAAAAGTTATAAGTAAGAATAAAAATCATCAATTATGTCATCAGACATATCATTTTATTTCTACCATTTTAGAGGTATGATTCATCATCCTGTGTGTATAATTTTGTATCCTGCTTTTTAATTTTATAATAAGCACTTTATAGTGTTAAGAATTCACACACCTCACTTTTAATTACCACATATATTCCACCATACAGATATGTTATAATTAGCTTATTCCCTTTGTGTTGGAAAAACGTATTAATTCCAATTTTTTACTGCCTTAAATAATGTCTCAATAGATATTTCTAGGCATAAAACATTTCCTGTATTTATGATTTTACTATAGGATATATTCTTCTTACCAGAATTGCTGAGTCAAAAGACATGAACATGTTTAGTCTCTTGATACAGACTGCTTCTAAATAAATTACATGGATTTACACTTTCACCAATAACATCAAGGCAGTCATATCATCAAGAATCTTTTTTTTAAATTTCAACTTACATGACAGGCAAAAACTGGTATGTCAGTAACTGTTGTTTCAGTATTTCTCATTACTAGGAAGGCTGACTTTTTTCACATGTTTATTAGTCATCTGCATTTTATTTCACATGAATTATCTGTTGCTTTTCAATAGTTCATTAATCAAAGTCTTAGGTGCTTTACCAATTGATTTGTATATAATTTCTTCTATATTAAGCTTGGAAAGTCTTCTATTTTCTTCTTGCTTTTATACCTAATAATAGTAACATCAACAAATCTTTCCTTTGATGCCCTCTATAACATCTATCTAGTCTCCAGCTGTACATTAAAATCATCTGCGGGACATTCATCTTAGACTTGGATTCAATTAGTAAAAGACGGAGCTAGGTAAATATATTTTTAAAAACTAAATTGAAAAGGTGAAAAACAGTGCGTTATGTTCTAGCGTAAAAAGACCATTAGTTTCTGGTCTATGTTTTTTTTTCCTTTTATTTTTTTTCCCCCTGATTGCCTGACTTTAATCTGCTTAAAAAAATGAGGGGGAAAAGAACACATAATAAATTTTTTTGGAAGATGTCACTATTCATCACAGGATTTTACAAAAGCTACATCTCTTACCTGGTTGGAGAGTACTAGGAAAAGACAAGGTGACTTTTTCATCTTCATTCTGATAGTTAAATCCTGTAGCATGTATTTCTGGAATGGAAAAAAAAAAAAAATAGAATAAATCTGACTGAATTGATAAAGACCAAATCTAGACTGCAGCAAATTAACATTTTCAACAGCAAAATCTCACTTAAACTAAATATTCTTAATTCAATAAGTTCCTACCACACGACTGTCCTTTTAAACTAACCTATTTAAGGCTAAGTGACATAAGTTAAATATGGTCCTTAAAAACAATCCTTACGCATCCTATATGAATTCAGAAAACTTTATAAGAGAAATAGAGCTACCATAAAAGTGAAGAGGTTTTTCCACCAAATTCTCAGACACGCTTCATTCTCAACTTTGTGTGACCATATTGCTTTCTATGTATAAGTCTCAATCATGAAAAATTTGAAGACTGAGCAAACTGCTAAGATTTTAGTGTTAAAGTTACATGAATGAAAGTTCTGTCCCCCACCCAAAGATAGGTGACAATCCCAACTAAGATTTCCAATAAAATTCTTTGTTGTTACATTTTACAGAAATAAACAAGGTGAAAACAGGTATGTGGATTAAATTAAGGCTTCAATTTACTCCTTACTAGGAGTGAGAAGACACTGCTTATTTGACTGATACTTCAGGAAAC
>NW_006443570.1:3401854-3429629 GCF_000325575.1 Pteropus alecto | reverse complement strand
GCAGATCAACTTCCAACCACATCACATCCCCATCCCAAAAGAAAAGTCAGCCAGTCAGAGAGGTAGCCTTAATAAGCACATGAAAAGATGCTCAACAGCATTACCCATCAGGAAATGCAAACCACAATGAGATACCACTTCACACCCACTAGGATGACTATAATCAAAAAGACAGATAATAGTAAGTGTAGGGGAAGATGTAGAGAAATTGGAATACTCATACATTGCTTGATAGTAGGACTGTAAAATGGTACAGCTGCTTTGGAAAGCAGCCTGACAGTTCCTCAAAAGATTAAATATAGAGTTCTTGATATGATCCAGCAACCCCAGGCCTAGGTATACATGCAAGAGAAATAAAAACTTATGTCCATACAAAAACTTATATGCAAATGTTCATAGCAGCATTATTAATAATAGCCAAAAAGTGGAAACAACCCAAATGTTCACCAATTGATGAAAAAGATCAAATGTGGTGTACAACAAAATATTATTTGACAACAAAAGAAATGAAGTGCTGGTATATGCTACAATATGGATACACCTTGAAAACCTTATACTGAGTGAAAGAAAATAGAAACAAAAGGCCACATATTTATAAGAAATGTCCAGAATAGGCAAATCTAAAAAGACTAAAAGTAGATTTGTGGCTGCTTAGGGCTGAAAGGTTGAGAGGCAAAGGGAAGTGACTGCTCATGGGTACTTTCTTTTTGGGGTGATAAAAATGTTCTAAATTTGATTCTGGTGATGGTTGCACAATTCTGTGAATATACTAAAAACCACTCAACTGTATGCTTTAAATAAATGAATTGTATGGTATGTGAGTTATACCTCAATAAAACTGTTACTAAAAGAGAGAGGTAGCCTTATCAGTCACAGGGCTAAGTTTGATATGGGTAACAGTGATTCAGATTTAATACCATTCTATGAGCCAAGCAAGATGGCCTCAATTCATTTTTTTTTAATGAATCACCCAAAGATTGATTTTCCAATGTTTTTAGAATCATTACAGTTCAAATAAGTCTTTATAAAACCAAAATCTATACAAAAAGTAATAAGAAACTATGATTTCAGATTTTAAAAGAATTTTAACCAATTACTTCTCATTTTACAGGTGAAGAAAATGAGGTATGTAAAGTTAATGATTTTCCTAAGGTCATATAGCTGGACTAGAACTCAGTTCCCTTCTTACTCCTATTGCCAAAATTCTTTCTATTATCATAAACTAGCTCCTAAATTTGAATAGAAACTCAAGACTTGACATATACACAATACTGATGAACTCTCTACTAAAACTGATTTTTGCTGGCAAAAAACTAGATCTTTGCTCTAACTAATTTCCAAGAATAGAATTATATTTAGCCTATAGGAGAGCCAAGAATCACCTCAATGCTTAAGAATGTACCCTTCGGACTACATATAAAATAGTGTTATGGTAGCTATGAGGTACTGTGATCAAAGATCATCTCCATAAAGGTTTACTAAAGCTAACTTGTTTTTATAAATGCACAAAAAAGCTTTGAACTGGTAAGAAATGAAAATAGGGGGGAAAAAAAGCAGTTTTAAAACTGAAACAATCAAGTATTGTATCGCTAGATTCCATTCTACAGCATATATACTTCCAAGTGTACACATTAACTATATTACATGTGTACAAAAAAAGAGCAACATTTCCTCCAAAATTCTTAGAAAAGAGAGAATAACCATATATTTGAATTCTTAAAAAGTCATCTGTATTATGGGATACTCTTCCAATTACTTTATATAAGACAGCATACTACTTTGCAAACAGATCAGAGTTTGAAATAACCTTGGTCAGTAGTAGTTATGGATATTCTGTAGAGGGCACCACCATTTTTATCCAGTGGCTCAAATCAAAAAATATGGAATCATTCTAACTGCCTCTCTCCATGTTGGTCTGTCTCTCGTACCACACACCCAATAAGCAAATTCAATAACCTATACCTTTAATTCCAGACTTTTCAATGCCTCCACCATTACAACCCCACCCAGTCCAATGTAGCATTATTTCTCTTCTAGACCACCACAATAGCTTCTTTACTGTTTCCCTTCTTGCAACTTTATAGTCTATTCTTCACACGGTAGCCAGAGAAATGAGAGATCATAGCTTCTAATGGAGTCCCCAAATAGTCAGAATTAAAAGCTAAATCTGCTTGAGGTCGGCAAATATTTGTTAGAGAGGACAAAGAAATTATTAACCACACAAAAAATTTTTTGATAGATCAGATTTCATTAATATTTAAAACTTGTGATTATCAAAAGACACTGTTAAAAAAAAAAATGAATATGCAAACCAAAGACCAATAGAAAATATTATCTATATTATATATGACATGTACATATATGTCATATATATGACAAAGAACTTGCATCTAGAGTATACATAAAAACTTCTACAATTCAATGATAAAAAGACAACTCAATTAAAACATGAACAGAAACCTGAACAATTTCATAACGAATATATACAGATTTTGCCAAAAAGCAAATGAAAAAGTAAGTACTCAACACCATTAGTAGAGAAATGCAAATTAGAACCACAATTACATACTACTACATACCCACTAGAATGTCTCTATCTAAAAAGACAGAACAAAAACGTAGTCAAGGATGTGAAGCAATAACAAGAACTTATATTTCGCTGCTGGTGCCTTTTTATTGTTCTTCAAAGACTACAAGCATTCTCCAATCTCAGGGCTTCTGCAACTGCTCGGAAAGTTCTTTCTCTAGACATCTACATTTTATGTCATTCAGGTATCTGCTCAAATCACTTCTGTAGAGATCTGTCCTATCATTTTAAAGAACACTCCTCAATCTACATCTTCTTATTGTGATTTCTGAGCACTTATATCACTGCTTCACATTACATATGTTATTGTTTGTCTTTCCAAACTGAATGTAGGTATCTAGAATGTTGATTTTTGGTTTAATTCACCAATCTACCGCCAATGCTAAAATAGTTTCTGGTCTGTAGTATATTCAGTAAACATTAGCAGAATGAATAAATCACTTCAAAAAACAATAGACTAAGTGAATATGTCATGGAGATCATGAATAATACCCATATAAGATGTATTAATGAAAAACTACCTTTACTAATGTTATACTAATGGAGACATCTGGCTATAATTTCCAGCTACAACATAATACTACATTGATTCAAAACGGGATTAATGTCAAATACCTTAGAAGGTAAGTTTTTCATTATCCTATATAGAACTATCTTATATAGAACTATAAGACTATTCAAAAATTGGAAAACCATTAATACTAAAAATACATATGAAAAGTCTGAATAAATTTGCTTCATCGACACTGAAGTAGATAAAAAAAGGAATATTTCTAAATTAATGTTTATATTAGTTTAATAGTAATATATCAATGTTTATATTAATATAAATTCAAAATGTATAAATATGAATTAAATACTGTAAGCAGACACTTGAATATAAATGATAAACTTAACCAAACTTATTTTTGACAAAAAAAATATATTTTTTTAATCTTATAAATGGGAAAACAGAAGACAATCTTATAATAAAGTATATATATTATTCAATTCTTGAGCCTCTGTTTTCACATCTATAAAATTAAAATCACTGCCTACTTCTCAATTAATTAAAGATTATATAATATACTCTACAGAAAGTACTTAGCATAGTGCCTGGTTATGCTCATTAAAAAAAAATACTCTTTTCTAGGTCATAACATATCTAACACAGTTCTTTATTAATTCCACTATAACTAATATACTTGTATAAATAAAGGTTCTCACTGAAATTACTTCTGAAGTGCTACATTTCAGAAAAAAATATTTTTAAAATATAATTGGCATTCTCAAATCTATGGATATAAACATATATATTTGGGTATAAGCATGTTATGTGTCAGTGGTATGTCAGCAGTCTAAGTAGAAGCAATATTTGAATATAATCACAGCATGTATAAAACTATGACAAGAAAAATCTCACTCAAAATCATTGTGAGAGATTCACTTTGACTATAATTGTTTACTCATGACAATACAGATCTACAGATTTCATAACAAGACAGATCTATAAAGTGGATTTTAAATGCCTTGTTTTAAAAATTAAGATATTATTTTGACTATAAGTTAAACAAATCAGAACTATTTACACAGTATATGTTTGTAAGCATACACACACTATATATATGTCTATATTTCTGTATCTGTAGACAGAGACATACACATACATGAACATATACATGTCTGTAAATGCACAAAACATCTAAGGAAGGATATGTATCAAACTGGTAACTCCATGAATGAGAGTTGGGAGGCTGGGGAGAGAGAAAGCAGGCTTACTTTGTACTATATACCATTTATACCTTTTAAATTTGGCATCATGTGTAGATATTAACTATGAAAAGTTTTTAAATGTTTAAAATTTTTTAAAGACACTCCTTTTGAGATCCTGATCAAATTTTTATAGCAAGCCCATTTATCAAACAAATCTAATGAATATGTGTTCCCATTCTAGGTTTTCCAAGTATGCTTTATTGACAAGAAGGCACTCTTGCCTATATCTTTAGGATTCGAGCCAACCAAAATTTAAAATTCATACTCATCCTTAGAGAACACACAAGGTGAAGTGGGTCATCTTAGCTGTACAATCAGCTAGTCTTTCTGGAAGGTTAAGAGCCCTTGATGTGCACACTGCTCTCACTATAACTAAAAGAAGGCAAGCACTCTTAGTTATTGTACCGCTCTGACAAAATTTAAGAACCTCTCTCACATGAGTTCTTCCAGAATATAAAGTCTGTGTTCTACTTTGTCATTTAATATGCTAATTCTGGTTCTCCCCTTCTGACACAACAGACCTCAAGGGGGATACAATGCCTATTCATTAGCAAGCACATATCTCTACAAGGGAGCCTACTGTTATTGTAAAAGTTTTTGGAAAACCTAGAATGGGAACACATATTTGTATTAACAATGAATAACCAATCATTAATTATAAGGTAACTCCTGCTTTCCTTATAAAACAAAATCTAAATTAGAGTTTCTCCTAAATGGAAATTTGCTAAATATATCCATGTGTACTTACAATCACTAATATCTCTATTCAATCTTTTATTTAATCATTACTGTGCTACATAAAGCAATAAATACAAAAAATAAAAAAATATACAATAGTTTTCTCCCTATTTTTTCTGTAGGTCTCAAGATTCTCTGATCTCTTACGTTACAATGTGAGCATAAAACATTATCTAGATACTGAAGTGCCTCACATTTTTCTCAAATTTAAATAGTATCAGTGGTCACAAAAAGCAAATCTATTTTAAAGTACTACTAAACTCACAGAAAGTTGACCAAAAACTTAATCAACAGATACTAAAAAGTAACATTACAATTACATGAACTACCAAATGGAGCACTGCAAAGCAGTGCGGAAAGGATAAAGGATTGGTACTGGGACAACAGAATTCCTTTTGGGGACTAAAATCCAAGCTGAAAGTGCAGTCACACCATACATAAGAAGTAAATTATGAGAGTCAAAACAATAAAGCTTTTAGAAGATAATAAAAGAAGATATCTTTGTCATGTTGGAATACGGAAAGTTTTTTTAAATACATAAAATGCAGTAACTGTAAAGTAAAAAAATGATAAATTTGACCCCATAAGAATTAAGAACTTCTATACATTACGAGGCACTATTAAGAAAGTGAAAATGTATTAGATATTTGGAACACATAAACACCAAAGAACATATCCAGAATATTAAAATAATTTCTTTAAATCATAAGAAGAAGACACAGAACACAGCAGAAAAATGGGCAAAACCTTTAACATATCAATAGATGAACTACACATGTCCTACATATAGAAAAGTACATATAAACATATAAAGGTAACCACCTTCATTAAAATCAAGAAGTAAAAATTAAAATCTCAGTCAGATACCACTACATACCAACCAGATTAACTGTGTAGTTAAAAAGCAGAAAACCAAAGACAAAGGGCAGCTGGGTAGGGAGGTTGGCAGGAGAACTATTGTTAAAGAAACAACAGTCTGAGAGCTGACTTCTTAAGAGTAAAGATGGAAGGAAGATGACAGTAAAGTTTTTAAAAATATCAATGTACTGAAAAAAAATTGCCAATCTAGAATTTTATAGCCAAAAAATAATCTTCAAAAAATGAATGTAGGAGGGGGTTTGGGGGACTGGGTAAAAGAGCAGATGACTCATACTTGATATCAACTTAGTATAAATCCTATTAAGGATTTTTTTTTTAATTGTATTTTATCATTAGTTTCGAGTATATAGTACATTGGTTAGACATTTATATAGCTTATAAAATGTTGTTAAGGATTATTTTAAGGCAAGTTCTAATGCTCCTGGAATAAGTCCCAAGATTTCTCAGTGACTGAATGGGCACAGAATGTTAATTAGGAATGCTAACTTGTAGATCCGTAAGACCACATACTAAACCAAGTGCAGAAATATTAAACAGAATATAAAAATCTAGAACGATACCACAAAAGAGAATTCACACTCAAAATGCAAAATCAAAAAATCCTTTTAGTAAGTTGAAGATTAACACAGAGGTAGAAAGCTAATTTTTAAAATTCACTCATTTGACAGATATGACTAGCATGGCAAAAGATATCATAACAAACTTAAAACACAAAAGATAGACCAGATAAAATATTTACAATGTACAAAACAAAGGGTGTATCTATAATATATAAAATATATGTTCAAAGCAAAACAAAAATTGGCAAGAAATTAGATATGCAATTGTAAAAAATTAAAAGGCCAATAAGTATATGAAAAGTATATTCTACTCTATTAATAAAAGATTCAAATAAAATTAATGTTTTTCATTTTTTGGATTAGAATAGATTGCTAATATCTAGTGTAATGGCAGTATAGATTAATAATAACACCCAGTGTGATGCCAGTACAAAGAAATGAACATTCTCATATTCTTGATGGGAATATAAAATGATGCAACTTTTTAGGAGGAACATTTGATAATCTGTAACAGATAATTTGATATCTGTTAAAAATTTAACACAGGTCTATGGCCATGTCACCCTGAACATGCCCGATGCCATCTGATTTCAGAAGCTAAGCAAGGTCGGGCCTGGTTAGTACTTGGATAGGAGACCACCTAGGAAGACCAGGTGCTGTAGGCGTTAAAAAATTTTTTTAAAAAAATTTAACACAGTACTCTTACTTTTGATGCAACTTATAGGTTATACCACCCTCACTGGTGCACAAAAGATCTCCTTTGCACTACTGTTTGTAATAGACAAAAAGGGGAGGGATGACCAAAATGTGCAACGTTAAGAAATAGCTTTGTAAAATGATACATCTATACAAAGGAGTACTAGGCCTTTGTGAAACAGATCTACATATACTGCCTTAAAAGATGTACACCACAATAAGTTAACAAAGCAAGTTGCAAAACATAATGTATATTATAATCTCACTTCTGTAATTAAAGGAAAAATTGCATGTAAAAATTCATATCAGATTATTAACATGGTTACTATTGGGGGTGGAGGGGTAGGTGGTACAATTAAGAAAGAAGAGGATTTTCACATCTTATATTCTATATTGTTTGATTTTATTACAACAAGCATGTATTCCTTCTGTTATTTTAAAACGTAAGCAAAACAACATATTAAATACCATATGATAAATATAACCTATAATTATTTTATAATTGCTCACATTTTAAAAATTATTCCTGTGCCATATTTACAAAAGTATTTTAAACTTTAATGACAATCTTCAGATCATTAAACTATCATCTTAATACTTGCTAATGATAATTTGTTTCTGGATTAAGGCCAGTAACCTTTGTACCTACAAATAGCTGAATGAAATATCACCTTCTGCAACAGATCTCATAACGAAATATGTTTCACATTTTAAAATGATGCATCTAGACTTCTCCTTCTGGCTATGACAACTTAGCTGGTATCAAAACAACCATAAAAACTGGATAAAAAAATTTTAAGTGTTTGGGAATCACACAAAGATCAGCCCTATATTCACAGGCTCTTTATTCCCTTTTTGCATTTACTGACTTCTAAGCAGAAAAGAGAAGACAATGAAGAAAGAGTCATAAAGTTTGCAGCAGTCTCACTGGGCTAGGGAGACAAAAATTGGAATTTAGGACTACCAAAGCAGCCAGGATTTAAAGGCCAAGATCTCATCTCAGAAAAATGAAATAACAGATAAAGTCTAACATTCTTTCCTCATTCAATTTCCCCTCAAGACATTTGCTGACTCCTAGATTTAAACAGTTTTATAATGGTAGGGAACTAAAAATTGGATTTCAGGGCCCAAAAACGAAAGAAAATCCTTAGTAAAGATCTCTGAGAGGGCTACAAACCAGTAATAAGAGCAAATTGGAAGGAAAAAGGAAAAAACAAAATCAAATTCAACTGGTTCAAGATAATCTTATTTAGTGAAAACCTAAAAGCTTTTTCTCTAAGATTTGGAACAAGATAAGGATGCCTGCTTTTGCCACTTCTATTCAACATAATACTAGAGGTTTTAGCCAGAGTAATTAGGCAAGAAAAAGAAATAAAAGGCATCCCAACTGGAAAGGAAAAAGTACTTATCTCTGTTCACGTACAAAATGATCTTATATGTAGAAAACCCCAAAGGTTCCATAAGGCGGGGGGAAACACTTGCATATATTCTCAGATTAACTCTTGCATATATGCTCAGATTATTTTCAACAAGAGTATTAAGACCATTCAATGGGGAAAGAGAAGTCTTTTCAAAAAATAGTGTTGAGAAAACTGGATATACACATGCAAAAGAATGAAATAGGACCCTTTATGCCATATACAAAATTGAAAAACTCTAGAAGAAAATTCAAGATAATCTTAATGTCCTTGAATTTTGCAACATCTTAAATAGGTCACAAAAAAACCCATGAACTATAAAATTCAATAAACTCCAGTTAATTCATTGAAATTAAAAACTTATGCTCTTCAAAAAACACTGTAACAAAAATGAAAAGGCAAGTCACAGACTGGAAGACAGTATTTGCAAAACATGTCCAAGGAAGGATTGTTATATGGAGTACATAAAGAACTCTTAAAATTCAATAAGAATATAAACAACTCCTGTCCCCAAATGGCAAAAGGTCTGAATATATATTTCACTGTGGGAGATATATGGATGGCAAATAAGGACATGAAAAGATGCCCAACATCATTTGCATTTAGGGAAACGTCAATTAAAACCACAAAAATATACCACTGCACAACCACTTGAATAGCTAAAATTAAAAAGATGGACTATAACAGGTGTTAGCAAGGTTATGAAGCAACTGGATCTATCAAACACAGTAGATGGGAATATAAAATGGTACAACCACTCTGGAAAATCGGCAGTTTCTTTAAAAATTCTCCATTTACCATATGATGCAGTCTTGTATTCCCAGGTATTTACCCAAGAGATATGTCCGCAAAAAGGCCAGACTGCTTTTATATACTAAAAATATAACCTTTAAAAAAAGTAACCTTTTACATGGAAATAAAATCATCAGAAGGATTCCTGGTAACTGATCTTGAATGTAAGGAACTTCGAAGTCGCCGCTCCATCCTAACAAGTAAAAAGTTGAACTGACTGAAAAATCGACAACTCTCCTTAGATCAATCAGATAAGGGAGGTCACAGAGGCAAACTGCTGCCAAAAACATTGGAGACAGTCAGATACAGAGAATCACAGCCTAGCAGAGCAGAAATCCACAAGCAGAAACCACCTTTGGCAACCAGTGCTGGGGTAGGAACACCTGAACTGTAATAGATAAACTGCTAGAGGCTTAACAGGAACAAGCCTGAGAGTTAAAAATTCAAGGAGGACACAGTCACAGGGGGACTTACACGCTTTTGTGAGTTTTACCTCAGGAGCTTTACCAGGCCCTAACGACTATAAGAAAAAAATCCCCTTATGCTTCTGGCAGGGAGAGAGGAAAAAGAACCATTTTGAAATATACTAGAGCATTCTGTTCTTAATAAAACCTCAGGAGAAACTATTTTATCAGAACTTAACCTGCTAGAGTTTTATCAGAGCCTAACCCTATCTGGGGTAAGGAAAAAACCCAACTCCAGCCCTTCTAGCCATCCTGTTCCACCTAAGAAAAGCTGAGAATCCCTGGTGAAGCTCAAAGACCAGGGGCATGGGTTCACCAAAAGACTAAGACTCAATCATAAGACTATAGAATGCTTCCCCTCCCTTCAATATTAAAGGCCTATTTATTACAGTTCCTTCTATCCAGTACAAAAAAATGTAAGGCATACTAAAAGACAGAAAATACAATTTGAAGAGACTGAACAAGCATTAAAACAGATTCAGATATGGTAGGAATGTTGGAATTATCAGACCAGGAATTTTTTTAAAACTATGATTAATATATGCGAAGGGTTTTAATGAAAAGAGTAGATACAATGCAAGAATTGATGGATAATATAAGCAGAGAGATGGAAATTCTAAGAAACAAAAGAAATGGTAGATATCAAAATCATTGTGACAAATGAAGGATGCCTTTGATGTGCTCATTATTAGAATGGACAATTCTGAGGAAACATTCTGAGCTTAAGGACAAGATAATAGAAACTTCCAAAACTGAAAAGCAAAGAGAAAGAAAGACTAAAATAAAAAATCCAAGCACAGTGGGAAAACTACAAAAGGTGCTATTTACATGCAATGGGAATACCAGATGGAGAAGAGATAAAGGAACAGAAGCAATATTTGAAACAATGATGACAGAATTTCCTCAAATTAATGTCAGACACCAAACTACAGATCCAGGAAACTCAGAAAAGACCAAGCAGGATAAATGCAAAAAAATCCCCAAAAATCTACACCTAGGCATATCATACTCAAACCTTAGGAAATCAAAGATAAAGAAGAAATCTTGAAAAAAGCCAGAGGGGGGAAAAACACCTTACCTATAGAGGAGCAAAGGTAAGAATTACATTTGACCTCATCTCAGAAATCATGCTAACAAGAAGAGAGTAGAATTAAATATTTAAAGTGTTGGGAGAAAAACCACTAACTTAAAATTTTGTGCCCTTTATTTTATCCTTCAAAAGTGAAAGAGAATCTTCCTCTTAGTCTTGCTATGAACCCTAAACTGTTCTTTAAAAAGTCTTTTTTAAAAAGTGAGGAGAAATAAATACTTTCTCAAACAAAAATTGAGAGAACTTCTTGCCAGTAGACATGCTTTGCAAGAAATGTTAAAAGAAGTTCTTTAGAGAGAAGGAAAATGATATAGGTTGGAAACTCAGGTTTACATAAAAAAAGGAAGAGCAGCAGAGAATGAATATATGAAAGTAAAATAAAAGTTTATTTTTCCTATTCTTAATTGATCTAAAAGATAATAAATAGATTGTTCAAATTTTAATAACAACAATGTATTTATGTTGGCTTATGCATGGGGGGTTGTATGCTTATATATAAGTTAAATGAATGACAGCAATGATATAAGGGATAAGAGTGAAGAATTATGAATATTTTGTTATAATAAAGTATTTTCACACTACCTATGAAGCAGTATAGTGTTATGTGAAAAGTGGACTTGGATTATTTGTAAATGTATATTGCAAACTATAGGGCAACCATTAAAAGAATTAAAAAAAAAAAAAACAAAGAACAAGAGCAACAATAGAAAACAATAACAAATATGGTAGATATTAATCCAGCTATGTCATAATCACATTAACCATCAATGATTTAAATACAGCAATGAAAACACAGATTGTCAGAGTACTTCAAAAACAAAACCCAACAACATGTTGTCTATAAGAAACCCACTTTAAATATCAAGACACGTATATATTACAAGGGATGGAGAGAGATTGCTAACAGTAATCAAAAGAAAGTGAAAATACCTATATTAATTTCAGACAGAGCAGACTTCAAAGCAAGGAAAGTTAAGAGGGGTATTACATAATGACAGGAGTCAATACTCCAAGAAGACATAACGATCCTTAATGTGTATGTGTCTAACAACAGTGTCAAAATACGAGGCAAAAACTGATAAAACAACAAGGAGAAAGAGATGAATCTATTACAGTTGGAGACTTTAACACCCTTCTAGTAGAAATGGACAGATCCAGCCTCAAAAAATCAGTAAGGATCTTCAGCTGAATGCAAAAGCACCATCAATTAACTGAATATAATTAACCTCTATAGACTTCCATCAAACAACACCTGATTACATATTCTATTCAAGCTCACCTGAAACATTCACCAAAAGAGACCACATTCTGTGTAATAAAATACACCGTAACTAATTTAAAAGAATAGAAATCATAAAATGTCTGCTCTCAGACCACAATGGAATTAAACTAGAAATCAATAACAGAAAATTAGCTGAAAAATCCTCAAATACTTGGAGATTAAACAACACACTTCTAAATAACATGTAAATCACAGAAGAAATCTCAAGAGACATTTAAAAATATTTGGAACTAAATGAAAATAAAAACACAACTTACCAAAATGTGTAGGATGCAGTGAAAGCAGTGCTTGGAGGGAAATTCATAGTATTGAAACCATATATTAGAAAAGATTTAAAAATCAATCATCTAAGCTTGCATCTTAGGAAACTAGAAAAAGAAGAGCAAATTAAATTCAAATCAAGCAGAAGAAATAATAAAAATTGTAGCAGAAATTAATGAAATTGAAAACAGGAAATCAATAGGAAGAAAATCAGCAAAACTAGAAGTTGGTTCTTTGAAAAGATCAACAAAATCAATAAGCCTCTAGCCAGGCTAAGGAAAAAAGAGAGATGAAATGAATTACTAAAATCAAAATTGAAAAAAGGGACATCACTACAGATTCATGACTGTTACAAGGATAATAAAGGAATATTATGAACTACTGTCCAAAAATTTGATCACCTACAGGGACCAATTCCTAAAAACATACAATCTGCCATAACTCACACAAGAATAAATAGACAATCTGAATAGGTCTACATCTATTAAAGAAATTTTATCAATAATCTTCCAAAACAGAAAGCACCAGGCCCAGATAGGTTCACCTGTGAATTCTACCAAATATTTAAAGAAATTACACCCACTCTCTGCAATTTCTTCCAGAGGACAGAAGCAGAAGGAATACTTCCTAACTTACTCTGAGGCCAACATTAATCTAATATCAAAATCAGACAAAGACATTATAAGAAAACTACAGACCAATATCTCTTATGAACATAGATGCAAAAATTGTCAAAAAAATGTTAGTAAATCAAATCCAACAATGTATAAAAACAATTATATACCATGAACAACTAGATTTATCCCAGTACATAGGCTGTTTCAACATTTAAAAATCAATTAATGTACTCTATCACATCAACAGGCTAAAGAATAATCACACAATAATATCAATAGATGCAGAAAAAGCATCTGACAAAATCTAACACCCATTCACAATAAAAACTCTCAGCAAACTAGGAATACAGATGAACTTCAACTTAATAAAGAACATTAATAAAAAAAACCCCTACAGTTTACATCATAACTTAATCGTGAAAAACTCTGAGCTTTCCAGCTAAGATGAGGAACAAGGCAAGGATGTCCCCACTCATTACTGCTTTTCAACATCACACTGGAAGTCCTAGCTAATACAATACGGAAATAAAAGTTTTACATATTAGGAAGGTAGAATAAAACCTGTCATTGTTCATAAATGACATGGTCATGTAGAAAATTCAAAAGAACTGACAAAAAAATTCCCAGATATAACAAGGTTGCAGAATACAAGGTTAATATACAGTAGTCAATCACTTTCCTATATACTAGCAATGAATAAGTGGCATTTGAAACTAAAAACATGTTATCGTTGATATTACCACTCCAAAAATGAAATACTTAGTTTTAAATCTAACAAAATATGTACAAGCTCCATATGAGAAAAAAATAACAAAACTCTGATGGAAGACACCAAAGAAGAACTAAATAAATGGAAAGATATTCCACGTTCATGGATAAGAAGACTCAATATTGTCAAGATGTCAGTTCTTCCCAACTTGATCTATAGATTTAATACCAATCTTAATCAAAATCCCAGAAAGTTATTTTTGTGGATACTAAAGTTTATACAGAAAGGCAAACAACCCAGAATACCTAATTCAATATTGAAAGAGAAGAACAAAGTGAGAGGTCTGACACTACCCAACTTCGAGACTTACTGTAAAGCTACCGTAATCAAGATGGTGTAGTACTGGAGAAATTAGAGTTAAACAGATCATGGAACAGAATAGAGAGCCTAGCAATAGACATAAATAAAGTTAACCGATCTTTGGTAAAGGAGCAAAAGCAACACAATGAAATTAGCTTTTCAACACACGGTCCTGGAAAAACTGGACACACACATGCAAAGGAAATTAATCTGGACATAGACCTTACTCCCTTCACAAAAATTAACTCAAAATAGATTATAGGCCTAAATGTAAAATGCAAAACTATAAAATTCCTAGAAGATAACAAGGAAAAAAACCTAGTTGACCTTGAGTATGGTTGATGACTTTTTAGAAACAACATCAAAGGCATGATCCATGAAAAAAATAAATGATAACCTGAATCATTAAAAATAAAAACTTCTGCTCTGAGAAAGACGATATCAAGAGAACGAGATACAAGCCACAGACTCAGAGAAAACATTTGCAAAAGACACATCTGATAAAGGACTATTATCAAAAATGCACAAAGAATCCTTAAAACTCAATAATAAGAAAAAGAACAATCCAATTAACATTGTGCAAAAGACCTAAACAGACACCTCACCAAAGATACAGATGGCAAGTAAGCATATGAAAAGATGTTCAGCATCATATCATTCAGGATCTGCAAATTGTAACAATAATGACATACCACTACAAACCTATTAGAATGGACAAAATCTAAAACACAAACAACAATTGCTGGGGAGCATGTGAAGCAACAGGAACTCTCATTCATTGCTGGTGGGAATACAAAATGGTACAATCCCTTTGGAAGAAAGTTTGGCAGTTTCTTACAAAATTAAAAACACTCTCATCATAGGATCCAGCAATCACACTCATTGGTATTTACCCACAGGAGTTGAAAAACTTATATCTCCACAAAAACCTGCACATGAATATTTATATCACCTTTATTCATAACTTCCAAGACTTGGAAGTAACCAAGAAGTCCCTCAGTAGGTAAATGGATAAATAAACTAGTACATACAGACAATGGAATATTATTCAAAGCTAAAAAAGTGAGCTATCAAGCAAAATAAAGACACAGAAGAAACTTAAATGCATATTACTAAGTGAAATAAGTCAATCTGAAGAGGCAACACTCTGTATGACTCCAACTATATGACATTGCGGGAAAGACAAAATTATGATGACAATAAAAAGATTAGTTGTTGCCAGGGGCTGGGGCGGGGGGGAGGATGGAAAAACAGGAAGAGCACAGAAAATTTTTAGGGCAGAAAAAAATTCTGTATGATACTATAATGGTGGATAATTGTCATTATCAAAACCCACAGAATGTATAACACCAAGAATAAACCCAAATGACTTTGGATAATAATGAGGTGTCAATGTAGAGTCATCAACTGTAACAAAGGTATCATTTTGGTTTAGGATGGTGAAAGTGGAGGCAGTGCATATGTGGACAAGGAATATATGAGAAATCTCTCTACCTTCTACTGAATTTTGCTGTGAACTTAAAACTGCTCTAAAAAATATTAATTAAAAATAAATCACCATTTAATTCAGAGACAGAATGCCGTGAAGGTTACCCATTCTTCAGAAGAATAATAGCATATAATAGACTTTATGTTCAAAATTCCCAAAACTCATATGCCTGTTAAAGTGTACAGTTGAAACTTACTGGATTTCGTTAACCAATGTCACCAGAAAATAATTATTATTTTTTTTAAATCCTCAAACTCAATACATTTGAGAAAAGCAAATAAACCAGATACAAAATAAAAACATGATCTCAGACATAAGGTCTTTTTAATGTTTGAAAAACTCGAAAAGCTACCTTAAAATTGGTACTGTGCTAATTCTGTATCTTTTAAAAGTATACAGCATTTGAACGTACAACAAACTAAAACAATTTGCTTAACATATTTAATAGTAACATGACATATTACTTATATATCAGTTTCAATTAAGAACCCAACAGTTTCAATTAAGAACCTAGAAAAATCTCATAGAGTTTTTCCTCTTTTTAATGAGATACCTATGCTCAAGACTTATCTTTACATCTGAGTGATAAAGAATACCCATAACACACCACAGTTCTCTGGAATCCCTCTTCAGAATTTACAAATTCAACAGAACTCAATATAGCCCACAAATATGTTGTTTTGCCAGGACGTTCTTTAAAATTTGAATATATTTATGTGAGACATGCACTCTCTGGCTTAGCCTTTCTTCCAACATTCTTATAGCCCTACATCCAGCACAATTCATTGATGTTTGTTATTTGCTTAACCCCAACAGTAACTTTGGTTTAAGGCTCCTACTTATTACATATCGGTATTTTTATAACTAAAGTTACACTTGGGCTCCCTTTATTTGAAATGTCCTTATGAAATTCTCTATCATATTTCAATATATTTGTATTAGAAATGGATATTTTTCCCTTCGCTTTCAATCTTCTTGATTTGAGAGCTACCACTTAGTCATGTACATACTTTCAAAATAACATAAGCAACTCTATTGCAAAGAGATGGTGGTTTTATTAATATTATTATAAATCACACATAATTGTATGATAGAATATATATTACTAACAGTTGGATAAAGGCTTATGATCAAGTGTAAGGAACCATTCTTTTTTTTAGTTAATAGTTTTGCTTGAAATTATTACTATTTGGCAATATTATTAATGTTGCCAAATATTAATAATTATCCTTTCACACATGTGTATATATGCACAAAACTGAAAAATATCCTTTTATCCTTTCACACATGTGTATATATGCACAAACTGAAAAATACAATTCTACTTCAAGAATAAATATGTTAAAATTTACATGCCTTATATGGATAAACCAAAGTGATGCTGGTGGATCTGAAACTATATAACTTTGTACTAAATATTATGTCACTGATCGAAAATTTTTTTTTGCACAGCTAATTCTACAAACATATACCTGACAAAGTACACTAAGGGAAAAGTTGGTACAAAACTTTCAAGTGATCATTTTCTATGTGGTTATGCCCAAACCATCTATTAATGATAAATTAAAAGACTCTTTACCTGTCAGGACCTGAGTTCAGGCACTCAAAAGTTTCGTATTTCTCTTGCAGAAGCTGATGACAATACTAATCCCTGCACTGTGTAGGGAGGTGCATTCCTTGCACTGGCTTAAGTGCTAGTGATTTCACCAACCCTTGAAGTGCAGAACAGTAAAAAAACAGTTTTCAGCCGTTTTTCTTACTGATTTCTTATTTTTTAAATATTACAAAGTAAGATTTCAAATAGGTTTTAAAATAAATTATTTCTGTTTAAAAGGCAGTGCCTTAGTTTAAAGAGACACATGCCAATAGGTCTTTCTGGGTTACTGCACATATCACAAGATGGTTTTTTTCATCAATTAAAAACTTACACAGAGAAGCAACAATTTCATGCCTTCAGATAAATTTCTGTTTTTACCTCAGAGCACCAAGATTTGGTAACTACAGATATGTAAATTGGTGTTGCAGAAGGCAATCATGAGTGTTACTAGGTACTAGATGAGATTAGCTGGGTGAATAAATGGTTATTGCTCCTTACTGATTCTTGCTGCTATAGGAAAAATGAGTTGAGAAATGTACCTTAGCTAGAAAATATTTTAGGTATCTAAAAACATTTAATGTTTTATCTGAATTCTCTCCAAATCCTCTTCACTTCTTCTAAGTTTTCGTTTCTTTTCTGATCTCCTTGTGAGAATCCTAATGATGCTTCTTTGAAATTCGGGTCATTATGAGGTTGGCACCATTCAGTTATGCATATTCAAAAGTTCTCTGAATTCTTCTTAACATTTTCATAGAGGAAGATAAAAAAACAAACCTGAGCTGAAACCATGCCATCTGGAGGGTGCACATTTCTTTTACTATCTTTACTTATCTATATTGGACACCATTTTAAAACCCTACATTGAATTTAAATGTTCTCTACCTACAACAAAAAAAGCCTGCCTTGATATGCTTGGTTAAGGTGCTTCCATTTTTTTTCAGTTAAAGAAATTAAATAATCTTTCATTCACCACACAATTTTTTTAAGTTGGCATGCATTCAAAGTCCATTTGAAGGATCTATTCCTACAACTTAAAATTGCAGCAGTTTGATGTCATTTAGAATCAACTGAACATAAAAACTTCTTGGCAAGAAGTATGCTCAACTGCTGTTTACTTTTTTTTTTTTGTCTTTCTATGGACAAGATAATTTAAGAAAAACTCATAAATATTTCCAGGCCTTAAAATGTTACTTGTATGCTTCTATTCAGTATAATGTAAAGGAGAGGAAAACAGCAATACAAAATGTAAATTAAAAGGTCAAATTTCTAACTTATTTTATATCAAATGAAAAGACTTTCTAAGAGGAAGTATCAGAGTACAATAAACCATGTTGACAAGGAATGTCAAAGTGAAGTTAAAAGTAAAAAGCAATTCAGCTCCAATATTAAGATACTTTTAAGTTTATGCCAAACTTGATAACTTCTAAAAATGCAGCTTGTGTGGGAATAACCTTTTAGGCCAAAACTGATTACTTAATTTAATCCTTATTGTAATTACAAGGTCTAAAATAGTTCTCATTTTAAATATATTCATTGAATTCCTAAACATTCTATCTCATGTTTCTTTTAAATATATTCTTCCCCTATAACTAACTCCATCATCTAGCTTCTAACCTTCATATTTGATCTCATAAAGCAAATACTTTTCTCTCAATTATGAGTAAAACTTATTATCTCAACTCTAATCTACTGTTCAATAGAGGGAAAAAAAGAACCTTAAAAAAACCACATATGAACTAAACTCCGCAAGGAACCTTTCATGTTCAGAGTCCTTAATTTTTAAAATAACTCTTCAACTTTATATGCATTTTACACTTAGGAAAATGTTATCTGTCTAGGGTCACAAAGTAAGTTAATATCTAAAGTAGAATTCAAATTGTGACATTTCCTTTATCTCATAATAAAGTCAGGTTACATTATTCAAATAGTTCCCATGAATATCTAATTTTCCTATTCCTAAAGTAACAAACATTAATATCTTAACCTAAAATTGTGTACATCTCACAGACACACACACACACACACACACACACACACACACACACAAGTATATAGCATACACACAGAGAGATGGCAAATTAAAATAGAAAACAACTCTTACCTTCATCTCCCTCTGGTACATATGAAGCTGTAATAATGTCAATATCAGCACAATTCATCACAATCTGATTAGTTGCCTGCCTCACCTACAAGAAAAGAAAAGTGTCAGAAATAGCCTAGATTAATAATATGTACATCTTCATCTCAGCCTAATGTACATTGCAGGCAATTTTTTCTTTTTTTAGGCGAGGCAACCCTTGGTTGACCTCACATATTGCAAGGACTTTGTCAGCTTACAATCCCTTATTTTTTATTTTTTACACCTACAGCACCTGGTCTTCCTAGGTGGTCTCCCATCCAAGTACTAAGCAGGCCTGACCCTGCTTAGCTTCTGAGATCAGACAGGATTGGGCTTGTTCAGGGTGGCATGGCCATAGATCAAAGCAGGCAATTTTAAAAAACCCAGATATCACTAACCCTAAACTGAGTATTTATGCATCAATGGTAGAAATAAATGAGTAGTTTTAAGTAATCCAAAGCAATTCACATTTTTCAAATTATAATAAAAGCAATAATAAACATATAAATATTTCAGAGAATTTAAATATGTGACCAGCAAACTAAAATAAAAGCAATTTTCTTCTACTTAAACCTTGATTTATAACCTCTTAAATTTTTTTTAATTTCAAAAAAAATTTTAATTAGCAAATATTTCTTATATGTTGCAATTATGTATTGCAACCTTCACATCAACCCCTTCATGAGACCTTTTATAAGGATAAAGAAATCTGGTATCATAAACTACATCAAAACTTCATAAAAACACTCTAAATTTTTTTTCTTAAAGAAACATTTTAGATGTAACAGACACTAATGACTCTCCACTAAGATTAAATAAAGTTTTAGGACTTTGTCTTACTTGCTTCAGATCCAAAAAAATATAGAAATAATAACAGCACTTTCCTGTCTTCTTCATTATCTAAAGATAACCACTACCCTAAGGCCAATGTATCTCTCTCATGTATGTTTAGTACTTTTGCTACATGTAGAAAGATCAGCAAACGATGTTTTTAATTTTATACAAATGGTATCAAACTGTGTACAACCTTTTGCAACCTGCCTTTTTCATTTAATATTTTTTCTGAGATAGGTTAAATGCTGATAGATGTATATCTAATTCATTCATTGTAACTCCGGTATAGTAGTAGTCCATTCTATAAATAAACTGGTTATTTACTAATCCCTTCCCTAAGGAAATTAGGTTACTTCCACTTTTTTGTTATTTAAAATAGTAGTACAAAGTCTACTGCCATGCCACCCTGAATGTGCCAGGTCTGATCTCGGAAGCCAAGCAGGGTCAGGCCTGGTTAGTACTTGGATGGGAGACCACCTAGGAATACCAAGTGCTGTAGGTGTTAAAAAAATAAAGAAAAGAAAAAAAGGAAAAAAAATAGTACTACAATAAACATCTTGGTCCATGTTTTCTTGTACCCATGTTTTCTTTACCAAGAATTGCCAAATTATCCACCAGAGTAGTCTCAACTGACAATCCCATTAGCAAAATATAAATAAATCCCTCCAAAAATCTTTAAAATTTCTGACAATCTGATGGGTATTAAATAGTATTCCACTATTGTTTTCATTAGAATTTCCCTGATTACTAGTAACACTGGTTACTAAGCATTTTTTTTGCCATTAAGTTTTTCCTCTGCAAATTGCTTGTTCATAACCCTTGCCCATTTTTCAATTTGGTTATAATCATGTTTTAATATTCTTGCTGCGTTAAACAAAACCTCAAATTCATTTTCAGACATTTGAATGGTCTAAATCTTTTTTTTTTTTTTTAATTTTTAGTTAAGTTTATTGAGGTAACATGGGTTAATACAATTATATAATTTTCAGGTGTACATTACCATTTGACATCTGTATATTCTATTGTGTTTCCTTCAGCTACCATATATTTAATCCCCTTTACCCATTTCACCCTCTCCCTAAACCTTATATTTGACTCCCTTTACCCCGTCTACCTCCCCGCTCTTCTCTCACCCCACTAGTAACCACTAGTCTATAGTCCTCTGGTAACCACTAGACTATAGTCCATGTCCATGAGTCTCTGTTTATTTGTCTGGTCTAAATCTAAAATAACAAAAATACAGATGCCCTAAATCACAAATGCCTGCAGAGGCCATCTAAGAAGGTGACTGCAGTAGGCCAGGTAAAAGATATGCATAAAGGAAGTCTACATATAAAGGAAGGGGAAAGTAGCCACTTCTTGGAGCCAACCAATTATTGATATACTAAAAAGTAAACAGTGTTGACCTTCCAACTTTCAAAAAAGCCATAAATTTAGATTTCACATGCCATCTCCCAATTTTAAATGATGGTAACTAATTCAAAATTTTCAAAAACACTGTGTAGACCAAACAAAACTCATGGGTAGGTCAATTGTGCCTTGAGATCACTGAATAGACCACAAAACTAGTTAAGGATACAGAAGTAATGTAATATCTGTATGAAAAAACTATACCTAAGAGTAATCATTTTATTAGCAACCAATGAATACACATCATGAATTTTAAACTAAAATTATGACATATTACCGATAGTACGTTATTAAGCCTATAATGGACTGTCAAAATCTCTAACACAATAAAGTGAAACTAGTCTGTCTCATTTAAAAAAATTCTTCTCATAAATCTTCCTGCTTCTAAACAAAAATGCCATTTAATGAGCATATTTTTTAAATTTATTAAGTGGTAATATTCCTTCACAGTGTTTATTTCACCAGAACATACCTAAATAGCATTAAACTTTTATGTCCCAACTGGCTATTGATGGCAATACAAAAAGGAAAAAAAAAAATTGCCTATTCATAAAATGACTCAAAAAAACTCAGAAACAGAGAAATGATGCACTTACTGGATGTGCTCCAAAGGGTAAAATGAATAAAAACCTTCCAGGGTTTGAAGTTTATGCCAACAGAATAACAGTGGTTTAGCTACACATCTTAAGCTTTATCTAGGCAACCATACTTTCATCCATCAACATCTACAGTGAATTTAACGGTAGCCAAGCAGTTAATCTACCAAGATCAAGATATCTGTACAACACTATATATGCCAAATGACATTTATCACACTATTATTTTAACATTCTGAGGGAAAATGTGTACTTTGGAAAGGCACAGTGTACAACATCCAGTTACAAGTACATTTCAGTTCCTCCTGTAATTAGAGAAAACCCACCTGTTTATATTAATGAATTAGGCTACTTGTTGAATAGCTACTAATTTTTTTTTTTTTTTTCAGGAATACTGCCATTTCTGTAAAGGTGGGACGGAAGAACAAAAGGAACAAAAATACTTATCTCACTAACAGAACTCCACTCAAATTTTAAAAATTGGACAGTATATTCTGTCTTGTATTAGAGATGAATTTTAAACAACAGGATAATCCATAGAAAGCACTTGTAGCATTTAGTGACTGATATATAGTAATCACTTAACAAATATTATTATTAAGGCACACACATACAGACCAAGATTAAATGTGCTGTCATCATAAAGATGTTACACTGAAAATCATCTAACAGCATTCACCTAACAGTTTATAAAGTGCTTGACCAGAATGATATAAAATTTTACAACTATGTGCTGTAATATATAGCACTTTGGATATCAGTATATATGTACTACCCAAGGAAGGTAATGAAAAATATCCATGTAGACTCACTTTCCCAATAACAGCACTGACCTGAAGATTCAGTATGTGATTTCTCAGATATTAACATCATCATATTATTGAATATTACATAACCTGTGTATTCCACTACCAAAAATACAGGTAATATTCAAAGGAATTTCAGCATTAAGATCTTCAGTTTCCAAGCTTAAAAGAGAAGCAAAATGTTAAGGTTGGCATGTAAATTGTGTATAATAAGCTCATTTTCAAGTTTTCCACTTGATGCTATGAAAGAATGAAACGTTAGTGTTTCCTTCTTTGTTTCAAACCCAGGGTTGTCTTCTTGGAGTCCCATACAGACTACACTTCTACTGAACCAAAGCTAAATAATGCCTCTACTGAAGAGGGAGCTTGACCATTGGTAACAATTTTACAGTGGAAGTTTCCTATGAGCTAGGAAGGCAGTAATCTGAGACAAATTTTTTTTCCTGGATGAGTCTTTATTATAATCACTCAGGAATACACCTAACATGTACTACATAGTAAGACTCAAGAGGTTTATTTCTGATCACCAAAGTCCTGAGATTTTAGTAAAAAGAAATCAATCTCCAGTGTGACAATTCCAAATACCAGTCAGTCTGAAGCCTGAGTTATTTGCCTAACAAGTGATTTCATCGTTAAAATTTTGTGATGATTGTCTTCGTGGAATAGAGCTATAATTTCTAAAGACAATAAGGAGCAAATAATTAGTAAACACAAGTTCAGCCAAGTGTTTCTAACAAGAAACATCGAAAAGAGCAAGCTGCAGAAAGTCATAATAAGTACTAATAATGTAAAAATTAAACATACAGAACATTGCTATCTATTGTCTGTGGCTACTTAAATATGCAATAAAACTTTAAAACTATACACAAGAGAGAGATGTTACCTATGAGAGCAGGGGTGGGAAGATATAGAAATGGACTTTAGTGGTATCTGTGACATTTCCCAAAAAATATCATGTATGGTCTGAAGCAAAAGGGGCAAAACATCAATAGCTGCTAAATCTGGGTAGTGGGTTGCTTTTCTGTATTTCTACCGTATTTCCTAATTTAAAAGAAAAAATTATGTGATTATAAGTGGACAAATAAACTAAGAACTACATAGTTCAAAATGAAATCTCCAAGATCTGTAAAACTAGTCTCAGTTAACAACAAAACAGCTATCGGAAGACTCAGTCCTTTGCCACTGACTCACATACATATTAGAAAAAGACCTACTTTACAATAAGAACAGGATCATTTATGTAGCAAAGTTCAGAGAGGTTTCATAGATAATTTACCACTTAAAACGACATTTATCCATTTGTATTGGACAATATCAATTATCCAGAACCAGGAAGTAAAAAAAAAAGCTTGCATGAAAAGCCAGAATAGGTGATACAAAGTCCAAACAATAAAGCTCATGCCCTTCACTCAGAAGAGAATCCACAAACTCTCACTTAGAGATTTCTTTATAAGTTCAAACAAGCTTGTTTATCTGGTTACTTACACCTCTTCAGATCAAGTTCAGTAAAATAGAAGAGGGAAGAAATTGCACAATAGGAAGCGACAAGGCACAGTAAGTTGCAAGAAATAATAACCTGAGAGTAAGGAAAACAAACAAGAAAACTTTAAAGAACATATATGAAATTAATAAATCATAGTACATAGTTTTAGATAATCTATGGTTATAAGTATTAATGACAGGTATTCAGAATGACATCTAGTATTTTTAAAAAAGAAAATCAACAAACTTAGATTATGAGGAATTACAGAGTTTAAAAAAATAAATTTTAGGAATATTTCCATCCAAACCAGTAAAATTCCAAGTACTTCAAAGGGTAAGCTTTATTTATGTGGAAAATTCACTGCAGAATTCACTGGCAAATAATGGTAGATAAAGCTTAACATATAAAAGTTTCTTAGGTGATTCTTCATAGATATATTTCAAGAAACAATAGAAAATTTGAATATATTCAGTTCCTTATCAAGCTTTCAAAAATTTAATTTCCTAAGATCATTTAGTGATCTAGCTCAATGCTAGGCAAATGATTAATTTCATCATTTTTTAAAGTAATAAAAAAAACTACTAAAATGACTGCATAGAAAATAAGCAAAATTTGAGCAGAAAATTCCATAACACAGGGGTTGACAATAACATCCATTTATGTGCCAAGTTTTAGCCTGCCAAACAAACTACTATATCTGTAACTCTCCTCTAAGTGCCAATTTACTCATCACCAACAAGAATATTTTGTTGGCAGAAGCCAGGGATTGTCTAGTATATCCTGACTTCTGGCCTTGAAGGATGAAGTTAATTTCTCTGGCACAGGTAAAACATTTAAATAA
This sequence comes from Pteropus alecto, assembly GCF_000325575.1. Taxonomy (NCBI): domain Eukaryota; kingdom Metazoa; phylum Chordata; class Mammalia; order Chiroptera; family Pteropodidae; genus Pteropus; species Pteropus alecto. Next base: position 3,404,249 of record NW_006443570.1, on the reverse strand, counting down.
GAAAAAGCTCAATTACTGTGTAAACCACTACACAATCACAACAAGGAATTGTAGCCACTCACATAAACTTGTAATCTATTTTTAAATTAATTATCCACAAAGCAAGAGAGTTAGAATTTGAAATATGTACAAAAATCTGTTGCTCTCAAATACCCTAACGTAAAGGAAGAGGAAACGAAATGTCCCATTTCTCTAGGCCCATGATAACACCTTTTCAAAATCTGCTGAATTAAACCAAACTAATTTCTAAATTACTGCACAATGACTAATTTCTTCACCTTCCCCAGGAGTCCACACCCCAGGTCAGGTTAAAAATCCACTAAATTTCTAATATGTAACCTGTATAAATACTCTGGGCTTATCATAAAATTCTGCAACTAAAGCAACCAAGCGGCTTGCATACTCTGTGTAATGTGATTCCAACTATTAGAAAACTGACCCAATACCAGTTATAAATCTGGGTTTCCAGAGATTTAATTTTGTCCACACTTTTAGATTTCCACAATAAGATACCATCTAATGCCACAATTTAAACTTACTGCTTCAATCCATCGATTTAAAAAAACATTAACATATGTTTTTTACTACTGATGTTAACTTTTTACTAATGTTAATTTCTCTTTACACTTCCAAAGGTGGTAATGCATACAATTAAAAAGTCCGATTATCCTTTAATAACACCTGTTAGAATTCACTATAATGCCATCTTTCATTTGTGTTGCCATCTAGCCTGAAAAGAATTTCTGTAAAGAAATGCTTTGAAAAGTTCATGTCACTAAAAAAGATTTTTATTTCCTTGTATCAAATTGACAAGTCCCTGCTAATATCTAGCACATTACCATGTGATCCCTCAATGGCCTAAACCAGTCTTCTAAATATTTCTCATCTCTTTTGGAAAGGCAGTTATAAAAGAGATAAGAAGTACATCACTGCTTATTGTTCTATCCTAACACTTAAATAAAACTGCCACTTCCTAATAAAATAATCATTTAAAAATCTTTATTGACAATTTTTTGAAAATTTTCCCTAAATATGTATTCCTCTTAGAATTATGAACCCCTTATGCCAACAAATAGGGTAGAGAAACAAATGATTTTTTTTTTAATGTTAGTCTTTTTCACATAATGCGAACTCATTCATTGCTAGGTCCTTCCTCCTCTGCCAAGTCACAAGACACACTACTGTTTACAATCCCTCCCATCTGCCCCCTGCCAATATATATCAAAACACTCTAGTCACTTGGCTTAACCAAACAGAGTCTCCCAAATAACCTTCTCAAATCCTAATTTAGACCCAAGATGCCCTCATTCTGATTCATATTCTTAATGGAAAAATTCTAAATCACCTTACTTTCAGAGGGTTGCTTTGCCTTTTGATGCAGCCAAACCTTAGAGCCCCCATGCTTTCACACAAGTGCCCCAAATCTGACAGTATACTTTTTAATTCCACACTTTTAGACATATTTTTAATCTGAGTACTCAGCTTTCAAAGACAACTGCCAACTTTCAATTCATTCAAACACTAGTCAACATTTCTTTCATTTCACTGCTACATACACACCCCATTCTTTAAGGTTGAGGCCTACTGACTGCAGTAGGAAAAGAAATGAAACAAAATCTATTTACCATCATTCTTCAAAATAACTACTAAAGTTCCCATTCTTCATTACAGACTTCACATAATACATCATATAACATGATATGACAAACATCTGCTGTTCAGGACCTTTGTAGGGCATCAATATTAATGGTCTCCAAAATCAAGCATACTTCACATAATGCTGCGAGGGTGCTGGGGGAGGTGGGGACAGCATGATTCACCAAAAACGGCAACGAAAAGTAATGGAATATTTTCACCGGTGGTATGCTAAAACTAAAGCTTCTTTCAGAGGAAGGTACTGCTAAACAACCATCGCTGTAGCAATAAATCCACCTGCTTCAAAGGCTGCAAAGCTAGGAGGATGAGAAGAAAAGCGGAGATGGGGTCCTCCTTCAGCTTCTCTAGGGGTTAGGAAAGAATAAAGTCACTGCTGCACTGTCATTTGAGGAGAAGGGGAGGGGGGAGGGGCGGATCATCTTGGAAACCCAGTCCCAGGGCCGGAGCAGGCGAGAACTCAGCAAGGCTGCCTGGGATTAACATTCTCCTTCTCACCCTCTCCTCCCTTCTAGAATCTCCCCTCGTCGCTAACGCGCGGCGGCCAGAGTCCCAGATGACTGTCCCTTCCAATGTGTCCTCCGTGGGGCGTAGAAAGAACCAGAGAAAAAACTGAGTCAGGAGGTTGAGACTCCGATGATCCTCTGGCCTCTCCCAACACCCTCCAGCCTCTCCCAGAACACTAACAAACCTGGAAGTGCCGGGAGTCAGAGGTATGCCCCACACAGGTGTGCTCGCCCCG
>NW_006443570.1:3389485-3400984 GCF_000325575.1 Pteropus alecto | reverse complement strand
CGGAAGGCAGCTCGCCGCGCTGCACCTGTCGGAGAGGGCCGATAGCTTTCTAGAAGGAAGATGTGGGAGGAGCTGGAAAGGGTTTGAGAAACGAAGGGAAAGGTGTGAGCCCCACCTCCAGCTGTCTTTGGAAATGAAAGCCTAGGCAGTTGGTCAGTGCAGTCAGAGTTAAATGTTACAATATCGATTCAGAGCAAAACCCCGTCTCGATTTTTACCTCCAGATCAGTGGAAAACCCTGACCCAAGGCTCTTTAGCCGTAATTATTCCTGTTATGTTAAATAGCAGCTTCAAGGAATGATATGAAAAATTTTGTCAGAAAACCTTTAATAATCCGCTTAACTTAAACCAATCTGATTTGGACATTTGAGGGAGTGATTTAAAAAATTAGAAAGATTTTTGTTTCCATGATTTAATGTTCAAATGTTTTACCTTCCCGTTTCCATCTTTGTTTGTTTTTTGTTTTTTGTTTTTTTTTAAAAAGACTACTAATTATAGCCTCTTGAAAGGTAATCTAGCTGTGGCTTCCTCAGCTCTGTAGGTATTTTGCAAATTGAAGTATATATTTTAATATAAATATATGTTAATTATGTGTAAATATATATATATTTAAATATATTTTGAAGTGTTAAGGGCAAGGAGATTTATCTATAATCCCTATCTGCCTTTATAGAACCTTCTCATGTAGAACCCCTTAATTTCAAAACTCAATAATGAATGTTGTACTGGACCAGCACTGTACAATAGAAATATAGTGCTAGCCTACTATAAACTTTAAATTTTCTAGTAGCCACATCAAAAAAATTTTAAGAAGAAAAAGAAACGTGAAATTGATACATCTTACTTGACCTAACATATCCAAAATATTATCATTTCAACATGTCATCAATAGAAAAATATTAATGAGATTTTTTTCTGTACTAAGGCTTTGAAATTTAGTGTGTAGTTTACATTTACAACACATCTCAATTCTGACTAGCCACATTTCTCGTCCTTAGTAGCCCCGTGTGACTAGTGGCTATGGTATTAGACAACATAGTCTTGCACACTGGACCTACCTTCTTATCCTCTGAATCCTACATACCTTTTAGTACAGACTGAAAACCTGCAATCCTTTCAAACGAGCGTGTGAGATGGGACCACTTCGACATGGATGCATTCCTGTGACCACTTCTTGGTCATAGAAATAATTTTAACAATAGAATAATAATCTAATAATTGAATAATAATGTATTGAGTGCTTATTAAACACTTTTCATGTATTAATTTATTTAATCCTTTCAACAACTCTGTTAGGCAGACACCATTATCCCTCATTTTACAGATGAGAAAACAGGCACACAGATTCAGTGACTTGCCCAAGATCATACAGCTAATAATTGGCAGAGCTGGCTTAGGATCCAGCCTTTTTTTCTCTCCTGGAAAATATTGCAACAGCTTCCCTATTTTTCCAGCTCTCTAGTTTTGTTTTATTCTAATACATCTTTATCTCAGCTTCTTAAAACATTTTCATTATTCAAGAACCCAGAAGGCTCATCATGAACTGTTCTTACATTTTCTCAGACTTGTTTCTTCTTATCCTTTAATAGACATTCTCCAGTCTTAGCAAGCTAATCTGTTTGCCATTTGGCCCTTACAGCTCACTCATTCTCTCTTCTCTACCATTGCTCATGCATTATTGCTGGAAAGACCACATCCTTTTCAGCAAACCTATGCCCCTCTCTTCCTTCAAAACTCACCTTTCCTGGAAAGTCCTCATTGATTAACTCTACCCAACTCTAACCCCTTTCCCATCAGCTCCAAAGTACTGGCTTTTGCTGATTTACTTGTACTTGTTCTGTTGTTCTGTAGTTGTATTTTTAATGTTTTTATATGGATATCTTTTCAAGATGTACTACTAGCAAGAGCTTAACTTCTAATTCTTTTATAACTGTCAACACGGAGCCCTACACAAAGTATATTTCAGTTATTGACCCAACTAACCAAGTGATCAAGAAAGAATACTTTACCCAGTCTATAGCCTTTCATTTATATACAATTTGTGTGTCCCACAGAAAGCCACAGTGCCCTGCTATGTGAACCTAAGACTAGAGCCAAACTTCTTTTATAAAATCACAGAAAATAATTTTTAAAAATACTAGGGCCATAGACTTAATGGCAGCAGTAATTGTGACCCTGCTGAGGAAAAAGAGGGAAACTTACTTGGCCCCATCCCTAGTTCCATGATGCAGGAGGTTCCAATGGAGCAAGTCAAGAGTGAACCCAGACCTACTACCTACAACCTGACATAGGGGAAGGGAAGGTGATGTAAGGTTCCCATAAGAAACACTAGTTAATAATCTAACATGTGCGCCAGGCAGGCTTCTCTGAAGTAACTGAAACGAACAACATAAGTCCTCTTAGAAATTCCTTTCCCTCCATGGTGCTTCAGGAGAGGGGAAGTCAGGAATGTCTCAAAGTCATTAGCCCTACTTCTAACAGATTTCTAGACTTTTCCATTAGAAACCCTTGAAAATCTGCAAATGAAAAACCTATGCAAACTGTATAAGTCAATACAAAAAAGTTAAGAAAAAGAAAATGAATCAAAGTCAAAGTCATTTTAATCTTAGGCACTTTTGTCTTTAGTTTTCAAGTACTAGTCTGAGAGTTTGAGGACATAGTCCCTATGTTATCACTGACTTTATCTGTGACCTAGAGCAAGTCTTATTAATTTCTCTGCTTCAGTGTCCTCATTTGTAAAGCAGGTACATGCATAATTCATGCTTTTCTCAAAGAAAAGTATTATTTTACCGGTGGTTTGGGAATTTCTAAAAAAAAAAAGTATGTTCCTAATGTGCGAATGGTCATCATAGCAAGATTGGTAAGTGAAAGTCTACAGCCATGCTACTCTAAACAAGCCCAATCCCGTTTGATCTCGGAAGCTAAGCAGGGTCGGTCCTGGTTAGTACTTGGATGGGAGACCACCTAGGAAGACCAGGTGCTGTAGGTGTAAAAAATAAAAAAATAAGGGATTGTAAGCTGACAAGGTCCTTGCAATCTATGAGGTCAACCAAGGGTTGCCTCACCTAAAAAGAAAAAGAAAAAAAGAGAATGATAAAGAAATGGTGTAAAGGATATATAAAGGAAATGTAAGTCATTGAAAGAGATGTTTCAAAGCAAAGTGAATATAAAGGGAGCCAAAATATTCAGGCAGAAGGGAAAGACACACTGGCTGTGAAACATTGAAAGAAGAGAAAAATGTGAAAGAGTTTGGAAGACCATTATAAAACTCACCACATTAGCTCAAAGCAAAACATTACTATTACTGCTTAGCCTCCCTGACGTAGAAACCATAACCTTCAATATCAATTTCAAGCATGGAAGTTATAACTCTGATTTCACCAATATGAGCCTTACCTGCAGAAAATGGTAAAAGGGTTCCAAAGACCAGGGATGCAAAAAGCTGGAGAGCAATCCATAGGAAGCTGATGCTATGAGATCCCAGCCTCGACTCTTTTCTGTAACTTAAAATGGCTGTTGGAATGACCGTTGAAAATGTGGGAAGTAGATGGAATGTTGCCTACCCATCCTGTGTTCTTCACGAAAAGGAAGTAGATTAATTCCATATGCTTTAAAATGTATACTATACTGATGGATAACTATATATGATAGCAGGTGATATATATGTGTGAATGTCTATGAATATATATGTGTGTGTGTGTGTGTGTGTGTGTGTGTGTATGTGTGCATATAAATGTATGTATTTGAAGGTAGCAATATGGCATTATGTACATCCAAATATGGCCAAAGAAAAGTCCTCAGAGTTGGAAAAAGTTTTATTTCTCTTGGTATCTTTCCATCGGAAAGTTGAAAAAGTCATTCATTTCCACCTGTCTTACTTCCTTTCTAGCTCCTCCCCTTTTTTTTCAGTACTTCTGCTTCCTTTATCACAACCACTACCCCAGGATTATTTACCAATCCCAAGTGACTGGCAACTACATGACTAAACCCAGGCCTTTTGTTGATGATCTTCATATTGAGATGAGCCTATTTGGCTCTGACCTCTTATAAAGGGTTAGCCACTAGAATCTTGCAGAACGTGAGTTAGGGTGTAAAGCCAACACCCTCTGCTGCAGGCAAGAATGCATATGTCTGTGTCTTGATGCATGGATCTCTGGAATGCTGCTACATTTCTTGTGGAATCCCAAGTCTTTAAAAGTTACAGTGTTCTGTAGCTGGCATGCTAGAATTGACTTAGCAATGATGTTGCCTTGACTTCAAATCCAAAAAAAGAAGTGATGGCTCAGGATGAACCAGTGGAGTAGCCAAGAGAATTAGAAGTCTCAGAAGCTTGGCAACAGTCAAATAGCCTCAGTTTCTCCACCCTTGGCTCTATTTTGTTTGCTTCTTAAGTCCCTGACAAGAATAATTTACATTTAATTAGTTCTCACTCAATAGCTGATCCCATGCCTAGCAAAGAGAATAATTTCAACCTCTGTTTAACCCTAGGTTAAGGGTGGGGAGAAGAAAAGAGACCTAAGATGTTAAGGCCTGCCAACCTGGTGGATTCACATCTTACAGGGTGTGATTTTATGATTTTACAGGGTGCAATTTGCTTTAGAGTTTTAGCCACATATCTTAAATAACAGAAGATGAAAATCTGCTGCCAGTCTCCCTAATTTGCATAGGAGTCTAGATTAATAAACTCTTAAAAAGTGTAGAGTAAGCTAGAAATTGGCTTATTGGCCTGCTAATGCATAGGACTGAACTGAAAGTCATCTTGTCCCCAATAAACAAATAATGCCAGAGCTGAAAAGAGACTATAAGGTATGCATCTAGGACCCTTTCTTTCATTTTTCAGATATTCTGCATTTTCTAGGGAAATAGTCTCGGTATAGAGGCTAGCCTTTGGAATATAATACCTTTTTAAAAAATAAAATAAAATCTAAATGGTAACAACTCTGTATAGTGAATCAACTCAAGAAGAAGCAAAAGAGACAAAAAGCAATTCAAACTGCTCATATTCTTTAGTCCTGGGAAGCCATACCAACACATTTCTAGATATGGTCTATTTTAGTTCAAAGTGCGTTCACACTGTATAAAATATACATTCACTAAGAATGAAGCATAGCACAGATACCTTAGGGACTCAACATCAGGAATTAGGGCAGGACAGAAAAAAAAAATAGCACTTTTAGGCAAAAAGGCACAATTCAAACGTTCAAGAGAGATTTATATTTTTCTCACTCCAAACCTACATTAACCATAAAGAGATAGCCATAGTTTTAGGAACTCTGTATCAAGGAACCCTAAATTCTTACTGGGCCCTATCCTGATGTATCTCAGTGCCAAGAGATACCAAGATATGACATCTTTGTTTAGCCTTATGTACTTTTGCTAAAGTGATTTATTCCTGTCTCATCTCAATGTAAGAGGATATCAATATGTAGAGGAGAGGGTGGTGGGATCAAAGAAATTGAAGAAGAGAAAAAACGGAGTCACTATTTTACAGAAAGTGTTATTCTTACTGTCCAATGGGGTAAATCACTTTCTTTAGTTTATGAGCCCCCCCACACACACACACACACCGCTTTTTTTTCCCCAGGAACTAGAACGCTATAGTTCTATCCAGGTTAGGTTCAGACTTGAATTTTACAAATTGCAGTCCTGAAAGCAGATACCTGCTTCATCCTCCTAATCAAGGATTTAAAAAGGTAATTTCCCTAAGGCCTTTGTTTTCCGCAACTCCCCACCCCCCTCACTCCCGCCCCAATCCTTCCTGGTAAAGGAACAGAGAAGCCCAATATGCCATGTTATAAACACTAGGATCCAAACTTAAATTTTAAAGATAGGCAGAGTAAGTTGGAAATGAGTTCCTTTTGCTTTTTTTAATTATTATTGTTACAGGGGGCTTCAAATAAAAGGAGATCAGAAACTGACATAGGACAGAGAAAGATGCAATAATTTGCCCAAGGTTAACTGCAAAACAGTGACTAAAGCCCTAATGAGAATTTGTATCTTTTCCAAATATCCTTATGGTTGTGGGTAACTGTCAGAGGACAAGTGTTGAAATATTAGGGGGACCACATACCCTAGATTTTGCTAGACAGTTCCAATTTCACATATCCCCCACTGTTGTCATAACCATGTACCTGTCCTAATAATTCCACTGTTTCAGCATTTGCGTTTAAAGAAAATGAAAGAAGAATTGTGTGCCTGAGAGTCAAGGCAAAGAGGGCACATGATAGCTGGTGTCAAGGCTGGGTAACAGGAAGGAGACAGAAAGATCTGATTGCTAGAATAACCAGGCAGCTCAAATGAGGGTAATAGAATCCCAAGCTGCAGAACATCAGCTGATGCTGAAAAGAATGCTGTCTCCATGAGTACTTAAAACAGACTCAGAGCAGTATTGCTGTTTTCAGCCCACCTCTGAATCACTAGTAGTCCAGCTTCCATTGGAAGCAAGCTTTCACCTCAGAGATCTAAGATAGTATAACAAGTTCTATAAAGCAGAACCAGCGGGGTAATCCTTTAGTGAAAGAGGTGACGGAATAACTTCATTAGAAAAAAAAAATACGTTTTCATGAAGCAATTTTGAAGTCCTCAAACTGCTTTACAAAATAAGGCCTGTTCATTCCTCACTAAGAACAGCAAACCTAGCAAGAGAAACAAGTTCTCTAGATTCATAAACCCATATGGTTAATCCTGGGTTCTTAGCCCCTGCACAAACAAACCCTGGAGATCCAATTGAAGTGTCCTCTTTATTTAGTACAACAAATCCATCACTACTCTAAATAACTGGGAATACATTTAAATGCTTTGCAAAGTATTTTTCAGTATGAAAGAGTAGAAATCCACAGAGCAGAAAAAAGGTTAATTCTTTTCCTTTTACCATGACCATTGCTAAACTTGTAATTCCATGCAGTAACCCTAAAGACACATTCTCATCAGCCAGGTGAGGCCTTTTGTTCTGCAGAATAGACCAGGTAACTCTCCCATAGAGTTGCCAGATCAAGTACAATATGACTAGTTAAATTTGATTTTCAGATGAATAATTTTTTAGTATAAATATGTCTCAACTATTTCATGGGACATGCTCATACTAAAAATATGCAATATTTGGTGGAAGGGGGAATACTCATACTGAAACTATTCATTGTTTATCTGAAATTAAAATTTAACCAAAAATTCTGTATTTTTATTTGCTAAATCTGGCAACCCCACCAGTGGTTTGCTTTCAGATTTTAATGATGGCAGCCAATGGCTTTTGAACGGTTTGATTATATAAAAGAGAATTTTAAAATAGCTTTGAGTGTTTGCAAAAAATCTTTTTCTTGAGAGTCGATTGGCATTCTGTCATGTTTAGTTTTTTAGGCTATGAAATCCCTTAAAGGATTCTCTGTCTTGTCATTCTCATATACCCCAGGGTATTAACCTTAGTGGAAAACAGCATAGTTTAATATCAACTGACTCCATAAAAATCAACTTGTCTCTTTAGATATTTCAAATGCTTTAAATACTTTTTCTGAGATTAAATACCCGTGTTCGAAATAGGGTGGTTATTGTGCCATATTTTAAAAGAGAAATTGCTTTGAGAGTGATGTTGGCAAGATTATGTGAAGTAGCAGCCAAATGCTGATCTACCAAACTGGGAAACCAATAAAGGTTTTCAATTTCTTTCTCTCACTGCTGTTACTATCTTAATACACTTTTAGCATTTTCATTCACCTGCAAATGATTCGGGCAGACATTATAGACCTGATTCTGCCACTCCTATAGATATCAAAGCTTAACCACTTTAATGGGGGATGAAAAAAACACTGCAAAGAATAAATAGTCACAGGATTTTATTCAAAGAGTTTCCCAAGAGAATCTCACATTTTAACATAACCCAGAAGAAGGAAATCTTTTTCATAATTATTAATAATTTGGTCATTTAGGAAAATCATCTCCTTTCTTGTTTCTTAAACATTGATTGACTAGTGTATGTTACTCATTGTATGTGTGCATGTAAGCTTTGGTTGAAGTACAATTTACATACAGTAAAATGGACGATTTTTTTCAATTACAGTCGACATAAATATATTAGTTTCATGTGTACAACATAGTGATTAGTTTATATAACTGACAAAGTGGTCACCCTGATACATCTAGTATCCATCTGACACCATTCATAGTTATTACAATATTATTGACTATATTCCTTATGCTATACTTTACATCCCCATAAAATGGACAAATCTTAAATGTTCAGGTCAATGCCTATTGACAGTTATAACCACTATGTGCTATAGAATCTTTTCATCACCCCATGGTCCTTTTCAGTCAATCTCCCACCCCTTCCCCCATTTCACCCAAGCAATTACATTCTGATTTCTCACCATAGATTTATTTTACCTGTTCTTGTACTTCATATCAATGGAATCATTCAGTATGTGTGTGTGTGTGTGTGTGTGTGTGTGTGTGGCCTTTTTTATACAACATAATGTTTTTGATCTACATATTTGTGTGTATCAGTAGTTCATTCTTTTATATTGCTGAGTAGTATTGTAGCACTATACTGCAATTTATTTCTCTATTCTCTTATTGGTAGATATTGGGTTATTTCCAGCTTGGTGCTTTATAACTAAGACTACCTATGAGCATTCTTGTACAATTTTATAGATATATGTCTTCATTTCTCTTTGAATATACTTAAGAATTGAATTGCTGGGTCATAGATTAAATGTGTATTTAACCTTATTAAATACTGTCAAATAATTCTCCAACATGGTTCTACCACTTGACACCCCCACTAGCAATGTATGAGAGTTCCAGTTTTTTCATATCTTCACCAATGTTTAGTGTTTTCAGTCTTTTAGCCTTCTGAGTGGATGTGAAATGGCATCTCATTATGGTTCTAATTTGCATTTTCCTCATGATTACAGATGTTGAATACTGTCACAGATGGGTTCCCTTGGAAGCCAACTCTGAGAGGGAGATTAGTCAGCAGGAGGTTCTTGAGGAGGTGTGTTTGGGCTTGATACGTTTGGAAAGAGACAGCAGCACAATTGGACAGAGGAAGAAGCTGAGCTGCGATGTAGTCTCAGGAGCCTCAGCTGATTCCTTGGCGAGTGCTGAAACTGGGATGACCTTTCAGAAATGTTCTGAGTTTGGGCAAGTGTCTGGGCCTTTATACACCATGTTAGTCATTGGTTACAGGCCACTGTGAGAAAAGGGAGTGACCTTAGGCAAGTCAAGGCTCTTCAGTTGAGGCAATCACTGAAGTGGACTGACAGTTGAGGGCCGTCTGCTGGCAGCCTTTCCAACAGCTGCGGAATAAGTCCCTCATTCCAAAAGGGGAATCTGTGTGGCACATCATAGCATTTACTACAAGCACTTTTTCATGGCTTATTGGCCATTTATGTCTCTTTCTCTCTCTTTTTGGTTTTTTTTTTTTTTTTTTTTTGGTGAGGTGTTTTTTCAAGTCTTTTGCCCAGTTTTTAATTGGGTACTTCATCTTTTTGTTGGTGATTTATAGGCATTCCACATATTATCCGGACATGAATACTTGGTCAACTATGTATACTATGAATATTTTTTGCCCAGCCTGTCATTTGTCTACTCATTTTCTTAGTAGTGTCTTGATGAGTAGACATTTTAAATTTTGATGAAGTACAGTTTTTCCATTTTTTCTTTTATGGCTAGTGCTTTTTGTGTCCTGCCAAGAAATCTTTGCTTCCCTCAATGTTGCAAAGATATTGTTCTGTATTTTTTCTAGAAGCTGCATGATTCTGGTGCTACTCATTTTCTTCATAGCATTTTATTTTATTTTATTATTAGTTTCAAGTATACAGTGCATCGGTTAGACATTTATATAGTTTATGAAACGATCTCCCTGATTATCTTTCCTCTGGCTCTACACCTAGCCATCATATTAATGCTAACTGCATTCCCAATGCCGTGCTCCTCATCCCCATGACCATAATCAACTACTAATTTGTGCTTCTTTAACCCTTCACCACTTTCCCCCAGCTCCATACCCCCCTAGTGCTACTTACTTTTAAAAAATAAAGTTTATTGTGAGGGGGTTTCTGATGATAAAAGTATTACTTGATCAACATAGGGAATTCAGAAAATTTAAATGAGCATTAAGAAAATGAAAATAATCAGTAATTCCAAAAATATCACTGCTAACGTTTAGTATACAGCCTTCATGTCTTTTTTCTATGTATATAAACACACGTAACACACACACACACACATACACACACACATACACACACACACACCCTTACCATGTTGGGATCAATCTATTTCACTTAATATATTATTCAAGTATTCATGTTGTTATATATTTTTCAGTACAACTTAGTGGCTATAAATATATGTTAACATATTTCATTTATTAACATAAATTAGTTAACTTTTTAAATTTTTTATTCTTAGATATTTAGTGTTTCTAATTATTTTTGCTGTTTTAAATATAACACATAAAAAACCAAGCTGGTAAGTAGCTTAAGCTAAGATTTTTAAAAAACAACATTTCAGAATATAAAAATAAAGAGAAAAACAAAGGAAAAGAGGAGAAAGATGAGAAGGAAGAAGAGAGAGAGAAGAAGAAGAAAGATAAATAAATCTTTGTTCTCTGAAGATGAAAACTAAGGGTTTATATATTAATAAGACATAGAAAACTTCTCAAAATTCTCTCTTCTCCCTTTCTTAATACCTCACACCTAGGACAATTATTTGAAACTTCTCTCTCAACTAGCCCTTTTTCTCATTACCTTTCTCTTCCCTTCCTTTTCTCATCAGCTAGTCCTCCCTCTACCCCAAATATTCTGATAAAATTCTTCTCACTTTCATGTAAATATCTGTCTTTTTTTATTTAAATTAAATTAAAGCTGTATTTCATTTTATCCAAGACCGAATCTCCTCATTTTACTGATCTAGCAGCAAAACATTCTTTTGGCCTTGAAAGAGAGAGGAGAGTTGTAAAAACTCATACTATATTTTTTTCCTATCATATTAAGAACCTATATGAACAAATTTAGGTACATAGATAAATAAATCTTTTTCCACCAAATGTGATTTTTTTTAAAGTCTAAATGTCTAGAAGCAAAATCTTGAATCAAAGAGTATGAACATTTTTAGGGCTTTTAATACACCTTGCCAAACTGACCCTCAGAAATGTACTAATTTACATTCCTTTCAGCAATATATCAGCATACCTGCTTCCACACCTTCCAGCATTACTAGCTTCGTTTTCTTTTAATCTCTTCAATTTGATAGGTGAAACTGGTATCTTATGGATGTTTGTTTTGCGTTTCTTTGATTCTCAGTAAGGAAAAATTCTTTTCATGTTGGCCATTTTTATTGCGTTGATGACTTGCTGTATACTTTATACTGTGTATTCTTTCACTTATTCCCCCAAGTACTACATGAAGTAGATGTTATTATTCTCATTTTGGAGAACTGAGAAATGCATGGATTAAATGACTTGCCTGGGATCTCAGTGGCTAGTAACTGGCAGAGCCAGTGC
>NW_006443570.1:3387134-3389431 GCF_000325575.1 Pteropus alecto | reverse complement strand
GTCTTCCCATGATCTCTTCTATAAACTCCAGGGCTGACATAATTTAACCCAAAGAATGGAATAAGACAAGGCAGAATAGAGCTTGAGTTCACATTTAGCTCTTCTCTGACAGATGGTGCATAACGTGGCCTGCAAGAGCAGATGAGTTTCCATCACCTGTTGCATTTAAATATTAAGAACTATTAAAAGACATTATTTTCTCTTGCTAGTTATCAGAATTCTCCTGGCTTTCTAAGAATACCACCCAAATCCTTTATCTGTCTCTAGAAACTCTTAGTGCCTTAGTTTCTTCATATATAAAATTAGGTATTGGAGTAAGGTATATAAATGTCTAATCCCTATGTTGTACACTATATATAATATAATATTGTATATCAACTATAATTGAAAAATAAATTTTTAAAAAAGGAAAAAAATTAGATGTTGGACTAAATAATCTTTAAAGTTCTTGCTAGCTCTTAAATTATTTTTTTTTCCACTAATTTTCTGTTAAAAAAAAAAAGTTACTATGCTGACATCCCTCAGCTTTGGCTAATGAGGGCTGCATTCAGCAGTTTGTGAAGTTTAGGAAATTCCCCTTAAGAATGCTTTTTCCTTTCTGACCTACCTTTCTGTCCTTCTCACTGCCCTTTTTCCTTGATATGTTGCATTATTTTCCAGAGGCACAGACTGGCGGGCTTGCTTACTCTTACACACGCTCCCTCTCTCTGTCCATCTCTCTCATCCTAGATTTGGATATTCTCCCCAACCCCCAATCTTGTTTCCATGTCACAACCTTCGTGTTTCCACTTTCCTCCTCTATCTTTCTCTGGACTCTTTAGTGTTTCCTTTGCATCTATTCTGTATGTGCATCTCTATAGAAGCTACAAGATAGCCATAAAGCCTAGAAACATAGGTAACAGCTTATTTTTTTTACAGTTTGAACTTTCTTGATTACTTTTTATGGGCTATGTTGGTTTATTCAGTGCAAGTGAAAATTAAAAATAAAATGTATGAGACAAGGCATCACAGATTCACTTGCAAGGACTGATAGAAACTTTTAGCACTGCATGCCCTGTGCATTGGTACATCACATTGAACTAAGCATTCCTAACGAGGAACATTATATTGACCATATAGTATAAATGTTATTGAACATAACATGTATTGTAATTTCCGTAAGCCTTTTGTTATGGATATTCACCTATGTTTCCAGATTTTATCGTCACTTATAGTTCATCGGTGGATTTTTCTCCTTGCTTTTTCTATCTCTTTGTGTTATCTGTATTTCTTAATAAGTATGCTCTTCATTAGAACTGGCCCATGTTTAATTTCTGTCCCAATTAAGAAAAGGAAGTTACTCAAGAGAGACCTCTTAGCAACACTCAGCATCCATAAGGAAGGAAGGAAGGAAGGAAGGAAGGAAGGAAGGAAGGAAGGAAGGAAGGAAGGAAGGAAGAAAAAGAAAGAAAGAGGCATATGGGCCACGGCCTTTTTACTTTTGTGGAACAGTCTGCGAAATTATTAAAGAAAATAAAATACATCTCTGCAAAATACTATTTCCTGAGCCTTGAATGTTTATCTACTATTCTTTTCTTTGTTTTTCACAATATTGAGACAAGAATTTATAATTCTCACAGTACACATGAGAAATTCACAGATAGGTTGTGACTTTCCAAAGCTCACAGTAAGTTGGACCAGATCTGAAAGCAGAATCTGGGTCTCTCTGCTGGTTGAGCTTTTGTCCACGGCTTTTTATCTTGCAAGAAGCTGTCTGGTGAATGGAGAAGACGGGGCTTACTTATTCATTGCTCTTGAAAAATGAGCCTCTCTCTTCCTCTTTTCCTTCCTACCTCTTACCTCCAAGACAAAAATAAAAACAAACAAACAAAAAACAAAAAAGCGCACACATACACACAAAAACAATAATAACCTTGCTTTATTAAATGAATAAGAGAAAATAATTCATAACAGCTTGCCATCTGGAATGGCTCAGGTGATAGCCAGCCATCTAGAAGCAAGGAAATGGCTGTGGTCACTGGTAATTTCAGTGATTTTTTCCCACCACCAGCTGTCATCACAATTTCCAGAAAAGCTGCCAAGAAAAAGCAGTAATTAGCGCGTGCGTGCATGCGTGCACGTGCATACACACACACACACACACCACCACCACCACCACCACCACCACCATCATGGATCTTGGAACTTTTCCTGACTTTTCTTTGCCCACATACCCCCATTCCCCCAATATTCTAGATAAAGAGGCAAGGTATTTGACCTCACCTGCAGTTGAAGAATTTAGTATTCTTGAAGGTTCC